>NW_024716059.1:0-36497 GCF_018991925.1 Homarus americanus | reverse complement strand
CAGTGGCAGCGGTGTACCTGGGAGTGCTCGAGGTGTACCTGGGAGTGCCTGAGGTACCTGGGAGTGTCCGAGGTGTACTTGGGAGTGTCTGAGGTGTACCTGGAGTGTCAGAGAAGAACCAGGAGTGTCACAGAAGTATCTGGGAGTGTGAGAGGTGCAATCTGGGGGGTGTGAGAGGCAAAATCTGGGAGTGCCTGAGGTGTACCTGGGAGGTCAGAGGTGTACCTGGAGTGTCTGAGGTGTACCTGGGAGGCCTGAGGTACCTGGGAGTGTCAGGGGAGAACAGGGAGAAAAGGGTACCTGAGGTCAGAGTTGTACCAGGAGTGTCAGAGGTGTAACTTTGGAATGTCAGAGGTGTACCAGGAGTGTCAGTGGAGTACCTGGGAGTCTCAAAGGTGTACCTGGGAGTATCGGAGTTAGTACCTGGAATATCGGAGGTAAAATTTGGGAATATCGGAGGTGTACCTGGGAGTGTCAGAGGTGTACCTGCGAGTGTCGGAGGTGTACCTGAGCGTCACAAGAGTACCTGGGAGGCCAGAGGGTACTGGCAGTGTCAGTTGCGTACCTGAGTGTCGGAGATGTACCTGGGAGTGTCACAAGAGTGCCTGGGAGGTCAGGAGGTGTACCTGGCAGTGTCAGAGGTGCACCTGGAGGTCACAGGAGTACCTGAATGTCAGAGGCACCTGGGAGGCTGGAGGTACCTGGGAGCATCGGAGGTGTACCTGGGAGTGGCAGCGTGTACCTGGAGTGCAGAGGTGTATCGCGAGTGACAGAGGAGCACCTAGAGTGTCAGAGGTGCAATTTGGAGTGTCAGAGGTGTACTTGGGAGTGTCAGAGGTGTAATTTGGAGTGTCAGAGGTGTACTTGGGAGTGGCAGAGGTGTACCTGGGAGTGTCGAGGTGTACCTGGGAGTGTTAGGGTGTACCAGGAGTGTCAGTGAGTAATGGGAGTGTCAGAGGTGTACCTGGGAGTGTCGGAGGTGTACATGGAGTGTCAGAGGTACCTGGCAGTGTCAGCGCGGTGTACCTAGGAGTGTCAGAGGTGCCTGGGAGTGTCTGAAGTACCTGGGAGTGTTCAGCGTACCTGGAGTGTCTGGTGGTGTACCTGGGAGTGTCTGGTGTACCTGGGAGCGTCAGAGGTACCTGGGAGAGTCAGGGTACCCAGGCGTCAGTGGAGCAATCTGGGAATGTCAGAGGTGCAATCTGAGAGTGTCGGAGGTGTACATGGAGGTCAGAGGTGTACCTGGAGGTCAGTTGAGAACCAGGAGGAAAGAGGTACCTTGAGTGTCTGAGTTGTACCCAGGGAGTGTCAGAGGTGTAACCGGAATGTCAGAGGTGTACCAGGGAGTGTCAGTGAGTACCTGGGAGCCCAAAGGTGTTCCTGGGAATATCGGAGGTGTGTACCTGGGAACATCGGCGGTGTACCTGGGAATATCGGAGGTGTACCTGGAGTGTCAGAGGTGTACTCTGGAGTGTCGGAGGTGTACCTTGGAGAGCCGGCCAAGCGTACCTGGGGTGTCAGAGGTGTACCTGGCAGCGTCGAGGTGTACCTGGGAGTGTCCGAGGGTGGTGTACCTGGAGGTGACAAGAGCAATCTGGGAGTGTCAGAGGTACCTTGGCAGGTCAGAGGTGTACCTGGAGTGTCACAAGAGTGCCTGGGAGTGCCAGGCACCTAGAGGCGTCAGAGGTGTACCTGGGAGTGTCGGAGGTACCTGGAGCGTCACAAGAGTACCTGGAGTGTCAGAGGTGTAACGGCAGTGCCAGAGGCGTGTACCTGGAGTGTCAGGAGATGCACCTGGAGCGCGTCGAGGTGTACCAGGGAATGTCAGTGGAGTACTTTGGGAGTCTCAGAGGTGTACCTGGCGTCAGAGGTGTACCTTGGAGGTCGAGGCAGCGAATGTCAGTGGAGTGCATGGGGTGTCAAGGTGTGCCTGGGAGTGTCAGAGGTGTGCCTGGGGAGTGTCAGAGGTGTGCCTGGGATTGTCAGGGTGTGCTTGGGAGTGTCAGAGGTGTGCCTGGGAGTGTCAGAGGTGTGCCTGGGGTGTCAGAGGTGTGCTTGGGTGTCAGGGGTGTACCTGGGGTGTCAGATGTATGCCTGGGGGTGTCAGGGGTGTGCCAGGGGTGTCGGTGGAGTGCCTGGGGTGTCAGAGGTGTGCCTGGGGTGTCGGCGGTGTGCCTGGGAGTGTCAGAGGTGTGCCTGGGAATGTCTGAAGTGTGCCTGGGGAGTGTCTGGGGTGTGCCTGGGGGTGTCTGGGGTGTGCCTGGGGTGTCTGGGGTGTGCCTGGGGGTGTCAGCAGTGCCAGGGAGTGTCACAGGGTGCCCGGGGATGTGAGAGATGTGCCTGGGGTGTCTGGGGTGTGCCTGGGGTGTCAGAGGTGTGCCTGGGAGAGTCAGGGGTGTGCCTGGGAGTGTCAGTGAAATGCCTGGGAATGTCAGGGGTGTGCCTGGGAGTGTCGGAGGTGTATGGAGTGTCAGAGGTGTGCCTGGGGAGTGTCAGAGGGTACCTGAGAGTGTCTGGGGTGTGTCTGGGGAGTGTCTGAGGTGTGCCTGGGGGTGTCAGCAGAAGTGCCAGGGAGTGTCAGGGGTGCCTGGGGTGTGAGGTGTGCCTGGGGTGTGAGAGATGTGTCTGGGGTGTCTGAGGGGTACCTGGGGTGTCAGAAGTGTGCCTGGGGAGGTCTGAGGTGTGCCTGGGGTGTCTGGGAGTGTGCCTGGGGTGTCAGAGAGTACCAGGAGTGTCACAGGAGTGCCTGGGAGTGTGAAGGTGTGCCTGGGGTGTGGGGGTGTGCCTGCAGTGTCAGAGGTGTGCCTGGGGTGTAAGGGGTGTGCCTAGGAGTATCGGAGGTTTGCCTGGGGTGTCAGGTTGTGCCTGGGATATCGGAGGTGTGCCAGGAGAGTCAGAGGTGTGCCTGGAGTCTCAGAGGTGAAACAGGGAGTGTCAGAGGAGTACAAGGGAGTGATAGAGGTGTGCCTGGGGTGTCAGAGGGTGTACCTGGGATGTCTGAGGTGTGCCTGGGAGTGTCAGGGTTGTACCAGGGTGTCAGTGGAGTACCTGGGAGTGTTAGAGGTGTGCATGGGGGTGTCTGAGGGTGTGCCTGGGAGTGTCCGAGGTGTGCCTGGGGTGTCTGGTGTGCAGTGGGGGTGTCTGGGGTGTGCCTGGGAGTGTCAGGGGGAAAACCAGGGGAGTGAAAGAGTGTACCTGGGGTGTCAGGTTGTACCATGGGTGTCAGAGGTGTGACTTGGAATGTCAGAGGTGTGCCAGGGAGTGTCAGTGGAGTACCTGGGAGTCTCAAGGTGTGCCTGGCAGTATCGGAGTGTGCCTGGGAATATCGGAGGTGTGCCTGGGAATATCGGAGGTGTGCCTGGGAGTGTCAGAGGTGTGCCTGGGAGTGTCGGAGGGTGTGCCTGGGGTGCCACAAGGTGCCTGGGAGTGTCAGAGGTGTGCCTGGCAGTGTCAAGGTGTGCCGGAGTGTCGGAGATGTGCCTGGGGAGTGCAAGAGTGCCTGGGAGTGTCAGGGTGGCCCTGGCAGTGTCAGAGGTGCCTGGGAGTGTCAGGAGTGCCTGGGGAATGTCAGAGGTGTGCCTGGGGAGTGTCAGGTGTGCCTGGGGTGTCGGAGGTGTGCCTGGGGTGTCACAGAGTACCTGGGAGTGTCAGAGGTGTGCCTGGCAGTGTCAAAGGTGTGCCTGGGAGTGTCGGAGGTGTGCCTGGGAGTGTCACAGAGTGCCTGGGGTGTCAGAGGTGTGCTGGCAGTGTCAGAGATGTGCCTGGGGAGTGTCAGGGATGGCACCTGGGAGTGTCAGAGTGTGCCTGGGGAGTGTCAGAGGTGTGCTTGGGAGTGTCAGGGTGTGCCTGGGGTGTCAGGGGTGTGCCTTGGGCATCGGAGGTGTGCCTGGGAGTGGCAGCAGTGTGCCTGGGAGTGTTAGAGGTGTATCATGGGTGACAGAGGTTCTAGGAGTGTCAGAGGTGTGCCTGGGAGTGTCAGAGGTGTGTCTTGGGAGTGTCAGAGGTGTGCCTGGGGAGTGTCAGGGTGTGCCTGGGGTGTCAGAGGTGTGCTTGGGGTGGCAGAGGTGTGCCTGGGAGTGTCAGAGGTGTGCCTGGGGAGTGTTGGGGGTGTGCCAGGGTGTCAGTGGAGTATGGGGTGTCAGGGTGTGCCTGGGTGTGGGGTGTGCATGGGTGTCAGGGGTGTACCGGCAGTGTCAGCGGTGTGCCTAGGGTGTCAGAGGTGTGCCTGGGGAGTGTCAGTGCCTGGGGTGTCTGGGGTGTGCCAGGGGTGTCTGGGTGTGCTGGGGTGTCTGGGGTGTGCCTGGGTGTCAGAGGTGTGCCTGGGAGAGTCAGGGATGTGCCAGGGGTGAGTCGATTGCCTGGGAATGTCAGAGGTGTGCCTGGGGTGTCGGAGGTGTGCATGGTGTCAGAGGTGTGCCTGGGGTGTCAGTTGAGAACCAGGGGTGAAAGGGGTGTGCCTCAGGTGTCTGGGTTGTGCCAGGGAGTGTCAGAGGTGTGACTGGGAATGTCAGAGGTGTGCCAGGGGTGTCAGTGGAGTACCTGGGAGTCTCAAGGTGTGCCTGGGAATATCGGAGTGTACCTGGGAATATCGGCGGTGTGCCTGGGAATATCGGAGGTGTGCCTGGGGTGTCAGAGGTGTGCCTGGGAGTGTCGGAGGTGTGCCTGGGAGAGTCATAAGCGTGCCTGGGGGTGTCAGGAGTGTGCCTGGCAGTGTCAGAGGTGTGCCTGGGGAGTGTCCGAGGTGTTCCTGGGGGTGTGACAAGAGTACCTGGAGTGTCAGAGGTGTACCTGGCAGTGTCAGAGGTGTGCCTGGGGAGTGTCACAGAGTGCCTGGGGAGTGTCAGAGGTGTGCCTGGGGTGTCTAGGTGTGCCTGGGGAGTGTCGGAGGTGTGCCTGGGGTGTCACAGTGCCTGGGAGTGTCAGAGGTGTGCCTGGCAGTGTCGGGGTGCCTGGGAGTGTCAGAGATGTCCTGGGGGTGTCAGAGGTGTGCCAGGGAATGTCAGTGGAGTGCTTGGGGTCTCAGAGGTGTGCCTGGAAGTGTCAGAGGTGTGCCTTGGGTGTCAGAGGTGTGCCTGGGAGTATCAGAGTTGTGCCTGGGGTGTCGGAGGTGTGCAGGAGTGTGCCTGGGGTGTGGGAGTTGCAGGTGGGTGTGCCTGGCAGTGTCAGCACCTGGGATGTCAGAGGTGTGCAGAATGTCAGTGGGGTGCATGGGGAGTGTCAAGGTGTGCCTGGGGTGTCAGGGTGTGCCTGGGGTGTCAGAGGTGTGCCTGGGTTGTCAGAGGTGTGCTTGGGAGTGTCAGAGGTGTACCTGGGAGTGTCAGAGGTGGACTGGGTGTGGGAGGTGTGCTTGGGTGTCAGAGGTGTACCTGGGGTGTCGATGTATGCCAGAGTGTCAGGGGTGTGCCAGGGGTGTCAGTGGTGCCTGGGAGTGTCAGAGGTGTGCCTGGGAGTGTCGGTGTGCCTAGGAGTGTCAGAGGTGTGCCTGGGATGTCAAGGTGTGCCGGGAGTGTCTGGGGTGTGCCTGGGTGTCTGGGGTGTGCCTGGGGTGTCTGGTGTGCCTGGTGTCAGCAAGTGCCAGGTGTCTGGGAGTGCCTGGGGAGTGTGAGATGTGCCTGGGGGTGTCTGGGGTGTGCCTGGGAGTGTCAGAGGTGTGCCTGGGAGAGTCAGGGGGTGTGCCTGGGGAGTGTCAGTGAAATACCTGGGAATGTCAGAGGTGTACCTGGGGAGTGTCGGAGGTGTACATGGAGTGTCAGAGGTGTGCCTGGGAGTGTCAGAGGGGTACCTGAGAGTGTCTGAGGTGTATCTGGGAGTGTCTGAGGTGTGCCTGGAGTGTCAAGAAGTGCCAGGGAGTGTCACAGGAGTACCTGGGAGTGTGAGAGGTGTACCTGGGAGTGTGAGAGATGTGCCTGGGAGTGTCTGAGGTGCATGGGAGTGTCAGAAGGTACCTGGGAGAGTTCGAGGTACTGGGAGTGTCTGAGGTGTACCTGGGAGTGTCAGAGAGTACCAGGGAGTGTCACAGGAGTGCCTGAGTGTGAAAGGTGTACCTGGAGTGTGAGAGGTGTGCCTGAGTGTCAGGAGGTGTACCTGGGAGTGTAAGAGGTGTACCTAGGGAGTATCGGAGGTTTACCTGGGGAGTGTCGGTTGTACCTGGGATATCGGAGGTGTACCAGGGGAGTCAGAGGTGTACCTGGGTGTCTCAGGAGGTGAACCAGGGAGTGTCAGAGAGGACAAGGGGAGTGATAGAGGTGTACCTGGGAGTGTGGAGGTGTACCTGGGAGTGTCTGAGGTGTACCTGGGAGTGTCAGGGTTGTACCAGGAGTGCTGGGGTGAGTACCTGGGAGTGTTAGAGGTGTACATGGGGAGGCCTGAGGTGTACCTGGGAGTGTCTGGGGTGTGCCTGGGAGTGTCTGAGGTGTACGTGGGAGGTTCGAGGTGTACCTGGGAGTGTCAGGGGAAAACCAGGGAGTGAAAGAGGTGTACCTGGGAGGTCAGGGTTGTACCATGGAGTGTCAGAGGTGTAACTTGAATGTCAGAGGTGTACCAGGGAGTGTCAGTGGAGTACCTGGGAGTTCCAAAGGTGTACCTGGCAGTATCGGAGGCGTACCTGGGAATATCGGAGGTACCTGGGAGTGTCGGAGGTACCTGGGAGTGTCACAAGATTACCTGGGAGTGTCAGGAGGTGTACCTGGCAGTGTCAGAGGTGTACCTGGGAGTGTCGGAGGTGTGCCTGGGAGGTCACACGAGTACCTGGGAGGTGAGGTACTGGGAGTGTGAGAGGTGTGCCTACGAGTGTCAGAGGTGTGCCTGGGAATGTAAGAGGTGTACCTAGGAGTATCGGAGGTTTACCTGGGAGTGTCGGAGTTGTACCTGGGAATATCGGAGGTGTACCAGGGAGAGTCAGAGGTGTACCTGGGAGTGTCAGCGGTGTACCTAGGAGTGTCAGAGGTGTGCCTGGGAATGTCTGAAGTGTACCTGGGAGGTCTGGGGTGTACCTGGGAGTGTCTGGGGTGTACCTGGAGTGTCTGAGGTGTGACCTGAGTGTCAGCGAAGTACCAGGGGAGTGTCACAGGAGTACCTGGGAGTGTGAGAGGTGGCCTGGGGAGTGTCTGAGGTGTGCCTGGGAGTGTCAGAGGTGTGCCTGGGAGAGTCAGGGGGTGCCTGGGAGGTGTCAGTGAAATACCTGGGAATGTCAGAGGTGTACCTGGGAGTGTCGGAGGTGTACATGAGTGTCAGAGGTGTGCCTGGGAGGTCAGAGAGGGTACCTGAGAGTGTCTGAGGTGTATCTGGAGTGTCTGAACTGGAAGTGGAAGAAGTACCAGGAGTGCCAGGAGCACGGGGAGGGAGAGGTGGTACCTGGGAGTGTGAGAGATGTGACCTGGGAGGTTCGAGGAGTACCTGGGAGTGTCGAAGTGTACCTGGGAGAGTCTGAGGTGTACCTAGGAGTATCGGAGGTTTACCTGGGAGTGTCGGGACTTGTACCTGGGAATATCGGAGGTGTACCCAGGAGAGTCAGAGGTGTACCGGGGAGTAACAGAGGTGAACCAGGGCGTGTCAGAGAGTAGCTAAGGGAGTGTTAGAGGTGTACCTGCGAGTGTCAGAGGTACCTGGAGTGTCTGAGGTGTACCTGGGAGTGTTGGGCAGGGCCCAGGGAGGTCAGTGAGTACCTGGGAGTGTCAGAGGTGTACATGGAGTGTCAGGAGGTGTAGCCTGGCAGTGTCAGGCGGTATACCTGGGAGTGTCAGGAGGTGTGCCTGGGAGGTTCGAGGTACCTGGAGTGTCTGAGGTGTACCTGGGAGGTCAGAGGTGGCACTGGGGAGTGTCGGAGGTGTACCTGAGAGGTGTCAAGAGTGACCTGGGAGTGTCAGAGGTGTACCTGGCAGTGTCAGAGGTGTACCTGGGGAGTGTCGGAGGTGTACCTGGGAGTGTTAAGGAAGAGTACCTGGGAGTGTGAGAGGTGTACCTGGGAGTCTGCGAGGTGTACCTGCGAGTGTCACAGGTGTACATGGGAGCGTCTGAGGTGTACCTGGGAGTGTCTGAGGTGTACCTGGGGTGTCATGGAGAACCAGGGAGTGAAAGAGGTGTACCTTGGAGGTTCGAGTTGTACCAGGGAGTGTCAGAGGTGTAACTGGGAATGTCAGAGGTGTACCAGGGTGTCAGTGAATACCTGGGAGTCTCAAAGGTGTACCTGGGAATATCGGAGGTACCTGGGAATATCGGGAGGTGTACCTGGGAATATCGGAGGTGTACCTGGGAGGTCAGAGGTACCTGGAGTGTCGGGAGGGGTACCTGGGAGAGTCACGAGAGTGCCTGGGAGTTGAGGTGTACTGCAGTGTGGGGAGGTGTGCCTGGAGTGTCCGAGGTGTACCTGGGAGTCAGCAAGATTGCCTGGGAGTGTCAGGAGGTGGCCTGGCAGTGTCAGAGGTGCCTGGGAGTGTCACAAGAGTACCTGGAGGTCAAGGTGCCTGGGAGGTCAGAGGTGCTTGGGAGTGTCGGAGGTGTACCTGGGATGCCAAGAGTACCTGGGAGGTTGGGGAGGTGTGCCTGGAAAGGTGTACCTGGAGTGTCAGAGATGTACTGGGAGGCCGAGGTACCAGGAATAGGTGGAGGCCTGGGAGTCTCAGAGGTGTACCTGGGTCTCAGGAGGCACCTTGGAGTGTCAGGAGGTGGGAGGTCAGAGGTACCTGGCAGTGCTGGGGAGAGGTGTACTTGGGAGTGTCAGAGGTACCTGGGAGGCTGAGGTACCAGGGAGTGTCAGAGGTGTACGGGAGGTCAGAGGTGTGCACCTGGGAGGTCACAGGTGGCCTGGGAGTGTCGGAGGTGTACATGGAGTGTCAGCGGTGTACCTGGCAGTGTCAGTGTACCAGGAGTGCTGGGAGGAGTGACTGGGTGTCTGAAGTGTACCTGGGAGTGTCTGGGGTGTACCTGGGAGTGTCTGGGGTGTACCTGGGGAGGTCTGAGGTGTACCTGGGAGGTCAGAGTACCTGGGAGAGTCAGGGGTGTACCTGGGAGTGTCAGGTGGAATACTTGGAATGTCAGAGGTGTACCTGGGAGCTGGAGGTGTCATGGAGTGTGAGAGGTGTACCTGGGAGTGTCAGAGGGGGCACTGAGAGGTAAGGAGGTGTATCTGGGAGTGTCTGGGGTACCTGGGAGTGTCAGAGAAGCCCAGGAGTGTCAACAGAGCACCTGGGAGGTCTGGAGGTGTACCTGGGAGGAGAGGTGTACCTGGGGAGGTTCCAGGAGTACCTGGGAGGCCACAGGAGTGCCTGGGAGGAGAGGTGCACCTGGGAGTGTGGGAGAGGTGTACCTGCGAGTGTCAGAGGTACCTAGGAGGTAAGAGGGTGTACCTAGGAGTATCGGAGGTTTACCTGGGAGCAAGGAGTTGTACCTGGGAATACGGGAGGTGTACCAGGAGAGAGCAGAGGTGTACCTGGGAGTCTCAGAGGTGAACCAGGGGGTGTCAGAGGAGCACAAGGAGTGTTAGAGGTGTGACTTGGGAGGCTCAGAGGTGTACCTGGGAGTGTCTGAGGTACCTGGAGGTCAGGTTACCCAGGGAGTGTCAGTGGAGTACCTGGGAGTGTGGGCAGGTTACAGAGTGTCAGAGGTGTGCCTGGCAGTGTCAGCGGTGTACCTGGGAGTGTCAGAGGTGTACCTGGGAGTGTCTGGAGGTACCTGAGTGTCCGAGGTGTACCTGGGAGTGTCTGAGGTACCTGGGAGGTCTGAGGTGTACCTGGGAGTGTCAGGGGGAGAACCAGGAGGTCAGAGGTGCAACTGGGAACAGAGGTGTGCCAGGAGTGTCAGTGAGTACCTGAGTCTCAAAGGTGTACCTGGGAGATGAGGTGTGCCTGGGAATATAGAGGTGTACCTGGGAATAAGGAGAGGTGCATGGGAGGTCGGAGGTACCTGGGAGTGTCACAAGAGTACCTGGGAGTGTCAGGAGGTACCTGGCAGTGCAGAGGTGTACCTGGGAGTGTCGGAGGTGTACCTGGGAGTGTCAGAGGTGTACCAGGGAATGTCAGTGGAGTACTTGGGAGTCTCAGAGGTGTGACCTGGAGTGTCAGAGGTGTCCTGGAGTGTCAGAGGTGTACCTGGGAGGTCGAGTTGTACCTGGGAGTGTCGGAGGTACCTGGAGGTGTGAGAAGTGTACCTGAGAGTGTCGGAGGTGTACCTGGAGTCGGAGGTACCTGGCAGTGTCAGCGGTGTACCTGGGAGGTCAGAGGTGTACCATGGGAGTGTCTGAGGTGTACCTGGAGGTCAGGGGAGAACCAGGAGTGAAAGAGGTGTACCTTGGAGTGTCAGAGTGTCCAGGAAGTGCAGAGGTAATTGGGAATGTCAGTGTACCAGGGAGTGTCAGTGGAGTACCTGGGAGTCTCAAAGGTGTACCTGGGAGTTCGAGTTGTACCTGGGAATATCGGAGGTGTGGGAATATCGGGAGGTGTACCTGGGAGTGTCAGAGGTGTACCTGGAGGTCGGAGGTGTACCTGGGAGTGTCACAAGAGTACCTGGGAGGTCAGAGGTGTACCTGGCAGTGTCAAAGGTGTACCTGTGAGTGTCGGAGATGTACCTGGGAGTGTCACAAGAGTGCCTGGGAGTGTCAGAGGTGTACCTGGCAGTGTCGAGGTGTACCTGGGAGTGTCAGCAGGAGTACCTGGGAATGTGTCAGAGGTGTACCTGGGAGTGTCAGAGGTGTACCTGGGGAGTCCGAGGTGTACCTGGGAGTGTCACAAGAGGCCTGGGAGGTCAGGAGGTACCTGGGAGTGTCAGAGATGTACCTGGGAGTGTCGGAGGTGTACCTGGGAGTGCTGAGGTGTACTTGGGAGTGTCAGAGATGTGCCCTGGGAGTGTCAGAGGTGTACCTGGGAGCATCGGAAGTGTACCTGGGAGTGGCAGCGGTAAAATCTGGGAGTGTTAGAGGTGTATCATGAGTGACAGAGGAGTACCTAGGAGGCCAGAGGTGTACCTGGGAGGTCAGGAGGTGTCCTGGGAGTGTCAGGAGGTGTACCTGGGAGGCCAGAGGTACTGGGGAGTGTCAGAGGTGTACTTGGGAGTGGCAGAGGTGTAACTGGGAGGTCAGGAGGTGTACCTGGGGAGGTCAGGGTGTACCTAGGGAGTGTCAGTGGAGTACCTGAGTGTCAGAGGTACCTGGGAGTGTCGGAGGTGTACATGGAGTGTCGAGGTGTACCTGGTGTGTCAGCGGTGTACCTAGGGAGGTCAGAGGTGTGCCTGGGAGTGTCTGAAGTGTACCTGGGAGTGTCTGGGGTGTACCTGGGAGTGTCTGGGGTGTACCTGGGAGTGTCTGGAGGTGTACCTGGGAGTGTCAGAGGTGTACCTGGGAGAGTCAGGGGTGTACCAGGAGGTCAGTAGAGTACCTGGGAGTCTCAGATGTGTACCTGGGAATATCGGAGGTGTACCTGGGGAATATCGGAGGTGTACCTGGGAATATCGGAGGTACCTGGGAGTGTCAGAGGTGTACCTGGGAGTGTCGAGGTGTACCTGGGAGTGTCAGCAAGGTGCACCTGGGGTGTCAGAGGTGCACCTGGCAGTGTCAGAGGTGTACCTGGGAGTGTCCAGGTGTACCTGGGAGGACAAGAGTACCTGGGAGTGTCAGAGGTGCACCTGGCAGTGTCAGAGGTGTACCTGGGAGTGTCACAAGAGTACCTGAGTGTCAGAGGTGTACCTGGGAGTGTCAGGAGGTGTACCTGGGAGTGTCGGAGGTGTACCTGGGAGGTCACAAGAGTACCTGGAGTGTCAGGAGGTGTACCTGGCAGTGTCAGAGGTGTACCTGCGAGTGTCGAGATGCACCTGGGAGTGTCAGAGGTGTACCAGGGAATGTCAGTGGAGTAATTTGGGAGTCTCAGAGGTGTACCTGGAAGTGTCAGAGGTGTACCTTGGAGTGTCAGGAGGTGTACCTGGGAGTATCAGAGTTGTACCTGGGAGGCCGGAGGTGCACCTGGGAGTGTGGTGTGAGAGGCACCTGGGAGTGTCGGAGGTGAGTTCCTGGGCATGCTCCAAGTGGGTACATGGGGAGGTCAGGTGTGTGACCTGGGAGTGTCAGAGGTGTACCTGGGAGTGTCAGAGGTGTACCTGGGTTTTCAGGAGGTATTTGGGAGTGTCAGAGGTGTACCTGGAGTGTCAGAGGTGTACCTGGGAGTGTCAGAGGTGTACATGGGAGTGTCAGGAGGTGTACCTGGGAGTGTCAGATGTGTACCTGGGAGGTCAGGGGTGTACCCAGGGAGTGTCAGTGGAGTACCTTGGGAGGTCAGAGGTGTACCTGGGAGGCTGGGGCGTGTACCTGGGAGTGTCAGAGGTGTGCCTGGGAATGTCTGAAGTGTACCTGGGAGTGTCTGGGTGGACCTGGGAGTGTCTGGGGGTGTACCTGGGAGTGTCTGAGGTGTACCTGGGAGGTCAGCGAAGTACAAGGGAGGTCACAGGAGGTCTGGGAGTGTGAGAGGTGTACCTGGGAGTGTCTGAGGTGTACCTGGGAGTGTCAGAGGTGTACCTGGGAGAGTCAGGGTGTACCTGGGAGTGTCAGAAATAACTGGAATGTCAGAGGCGTACCTGGGAGTGTTGGAGGTGTACATGGAGTGTCAGAGGTGTACCTGGGAGTGTCAGAGGGGTACCTGAGAGTGTCTGAGGTGTATCTGGGAGTGTCTGAGGTGTACCTGGGAGTGTCAGGCGAAGTACCAGGGAGGTCACAGGAGTGGCCTGGGAGTGTGAGAGGTGTGCCTGGGAGTGTGAGAGTTGTACCTGGGAGTGTCTGAGAGCACCTGGGAGTGTCAGAAGGTACCTGGGAGAGTCTGAGGTGTACCTGGGAGTGTCTGAGGTGTACCTGGAAGTGTCAGGAGACCAGGGGAGGTCACAGGAGTCTGGAGTGTGGAGGTGTGCCTGGGAGTGTGAGGAGGTGTACCTGCGAGGTGGGAGGTGTACCTGGAGTGTAAGAGGTGTACCTGAGTGCATCGGAGGTTTACTGGAGGTCAGAGTTGTACCTGGGAATATCGAGGTGTACCAGGGAGTCAGAGGAGTACAAGGGAGTGATAGGAGGTGACCTGGGAGTGTCGGAGGTACCTAGTCTGAGGTGTACCTAGGGAGTGTCAGTGAGTACCTGGGAGTGTTAGAGGTGCATGGGAGTGTCTGAGGTGTACATGGAGTGTCTGAGGAGTACCTGGGAGTGTCTGAGGTGTACGTGGAGTGTCTGAGGTGTACCTGGGAGGTCAGGGAGAACCAGGGAGTGAAAGAGGTGTACCTGGGAGTGTCAGAGTTGTATCATGGAGGTCAGAGGTGTAATTTGAATGTCAGAGGTGTACCAGGGAGTGGCCAGGAGTACCTGGGAGTCCAAAGTGTACCTGGGAGTATCGGAGGTACCTGGGAATATCGGAGGTGTACCTGGGAATATCGGAGGTGTACCTGGGAGTGTCAGGTGTACCTGGGAGTGTCGGAGGTGTACCTGGGAGTGTCACAAGATTACCTGGGAGTGTCAGAGGTGTCACTGGCAGTGTCAGAGGTGTACCTGGGAGTGTCGGAGGTGTACCTGGGAGTGTCACACGAGTACCTGGGAGTGTGAGAGGTGTACCTGGGAGTGTGAGAGGTGTACCTGCGAGTGTCAGAGGTGTACCTGGGAATGTAAGAGGTGTACCTAGGAGTATCGGAGGTTTACCTGGGAGTGTCGGAGTTGTACCTGGGAATATCGGAGGTGTACCAGGGAGAGTCAGAGGCCTGGGAGAACAGAGGTGAACCAGGAGGTCAGGAGGAGCACAAGGGGAGTTAGAGGTGTACCTGCGAGTGTCAGAGGTGTACCTGGGAGTGTCTGAGGTGTACCTGGGAGTGTCAGGTTGTACCAGGGAGGTCAGTGGAGTACCTGGGAGGCTCAGAGGTGTACATGGAGGTCAGAGGCCTGGCAGTGTCAGCGGTATACCTGGGAGGCCAGAGGTGTACCTGGGAGTGTCTGAGGTGTACCTGGGAGTGTCCGAGGTGTACCTGGGAGTGTCAGAGGTGTACCTGGGAGTGTCGGAGGTGTACCTGGGAGTCACAAGAGTACCTGGAGGTCAGGAGGTGTACCTGGCAGTGCTCGAGGTGTACCTGGGAGTGTCGGAGGTGCACTGGGAGTGTACAAGAGTACCTGGGGGGAGGTGTACCTGGGAGTGTGCGGAGGTGTACCTGCGAGTGTCAGAGGTGTACATGGGAGTGTCTGAGGTGTACCTGGGAGTGTCTGAGGTGTACCTGGGAGTGTCAGGGGAGAAACAGGAGTAGGAGGTGTACCTTGGAGTGTCTGAGTTGTACCAGGGAGTGTCAGAGGTGTAACTGGGAATGTCAGAGGTGTACCAGGGAGTGTCAGTGAAAACCTGGGAGTCTCAAAGGTACCTGGGAATATCGGAGGTGTATCTGAATATCGGAGGTGTACCTGGGAATATCGGAGGTGTACCTGGGAGGTCAGAGGTGTACCTGGGAGTGTCGGAGGTGTACCTGGGAGAGTCACGAGAGCCTGGGAGTTTCCAGAGGTGTACCTGGCAGTCAGGAGGTGTACCTGGGAGGTCCGAGGTGTACCTGGGAGTGTCACAAGAGCACCTGGGAGGTCAGAGGTGTACCTGGCAGTGTCAGAGGTGTACCTGGGAGGTCACAAGAGTACCTGGGAGTGTCAGAGGTGTACCTGGGAGGTCAGAGGTGTACCTGGGAGTGTCGGAGGTGTACCTGGGAGGTCACAAGAGTACCTGGGAGGTCAGAGGTGTACCTGGCAGTGTCAGAGGTGTACCTGGGAGGTCAGAGATGTACCTGGGAGTGTCAGAGGTGTACCAGGGAATGTCATGGAGCACTTGGGAGTCTCAGAGGTGTACTTGGAAGTGTCAGGAGGTGTACCTTGGAGTGTCAGAGGTGTACCTGGGAGTGTCAGAGTTGTACCTGGGAGGTCGGAGGTGTACCTGGGAGTGTGAGAAGTGTACCTGGGAGTGTCGGAGGTGTACCTGGGAGTCGGAGGTGTACCTGGTAGTGTCAGCGGTGTACCTGGGAGGTCAGAGGTGTATCAGGAATGTCAGTGGAGTACCTGGGAGGTCAAAGGTGTACCTGGGAGTGTCAGAGGTACCTGGGAGTGTCAGAGGTGTACCTGGGAGGTCAGAGGTGTACTTGGGAGTGTCAGAGGTGTACCTGGGAGTGTCAGAGGTGTACCAGGAGTGTCAGGAGGTGTACTTGGGAGTGTCAGAGGTGTACCTGGAGTGTCACAGGTACCTGGGAGTGTCGGAGGTGTACATGGAGTGTCAGAGGTACCTGGCAGTGTCAGCTGTACCTAGGAGTGTCAGAGGTGACTGGGAGTGTCTGAAGTGTACCTGGGAGTGTCTGGGGTGTACCTGGGAGTGTCTGTTCCTGGGAGTGTCTGAGGTGTACCTGGGAGTGTCAGAGGTGTACCTGGGAGAGTCAGGGGTGTACCTGGGAGTGTCAGTGGAATACTTGGGAATGTCAGAGGTGTACCTGGGAGTGTCGGAGGTGTACATGGAGTGTGAGAGGTGTACCTGGGAGTGTCGGAGGGTACCTGAGAGTGTCTGAGGTGTATCTGGGAGTGTCTGAGGTGTACCTGGGAGGTCAGAGAAGTACCAGGGAGTGTCACAGGAGGTCCAGGGGGGAGGTCTGAGGTGTACCTGGGAGGTGAGAGGTGTACCTGGGAGTGTCTGAGGAGTACCTGGAGGTCACAGGAGTACCTGGGGTGTGAGGTGTACCTGGGAGTGTGGAGAGGTACCTGCGAGTGTCAGAGGTGTACCTGGAAGTGTAAGAGGTGTACCTAGGAGTATCGGAGGTTTACCTGGGAGTGTCGGAGTTGTACCTGGGAATATCGGAGGTGTACCAGGGAGAGTCAGAGGTGTACCTGGGAGTCTCAGGTGAACCAGGGGTGTCAGAGGAGTACAAGGAGTGTTAGAGGTGTACCTGGGAGTGTCAGAGGTGTACCTGGGAGTGTCTGAGGTGTACCTGGGAGTGTCAGGGTTGTACCAGGGAGGTCAGTGTGGAGTACCTGGGAGTGTCAGAGGTGTACATGGAGGTCAGAGGTGTGCCTGGCGTCATGGTGTACCTGGGAGGTCAGAGGTGTACCTGGGAGTGTCTGAGGTGTACCTGGGAGTGTCCTGAGGTGTACCTGGGAGTGTCTGAGGTGTACCTGGGAGTGTCTGAGGTGTACCTGGGAGTGTCAGGGGAGAACCAGGGAGGGTCAGATGTGTAACTGGGAATGTCAGAGGTGTGGAGGTCAGTGGAGTACCTGGGAGTCTCAAAGGTGTACCTGGGAGTATCGAGGTGTACCTGGGAATATAGGAGGTGTACCTGGGAATATGAGAGTGTACCTGGGAGTGTCGGAGGTGTACCTGGGAGTGGAGGTGTACCTGGAGTGTCACAAGAGTACCTGGGAGGTCAGAGGTGTACCTGGCAGTGTCAGAGGTGTACCTGGGAGTGTCGGAGGTGTACCTGGGAGTGTCAGAGGTGTACCAGGAATGTCAGTGGAGTACTTGGGAGTCCCAGAGGTACCTGGGAGTGTCAGAGGTACCTTGGAGGGTCAGAGATGTACCTGGGAGTGTCAGAGTTGTACCTGGGAGTGTCGGAGGTGTACCTGGGAGTGTGGAGAAGGTACCTGAGAGTGTCGGAGGTGTACCTGGGAGTCGGAGGTGTACCTGGCAGTGCCGGTGTACCTGGGAGGTCAGGAGGTGTACCAGGGAATGTCAGTGAGTACCTGTGAGTGTCAAGGTGTACCTGGCGGTCAGAGGTGTACCTGGGAGTGTCAGAGGTGTACCTTTGTGTCAGATGCACTTGGGAGGCTGAGATCTACCTTGGAGTGTCAGTGTACCTAGGTGTGTCTGGAGGTACTGGCAGTGTCAGCGGTGTACCTGGGAGTGTCAGGTGGTGTACCTGGGAGTGTTAGAGGTGCATCAGGAGTGACAGAGGAGTCCCTAGGAGTGTCAGGAGGTGTACCTGGGAGTATTAGAGGTGTACTTGGGAGCATCGGAGGTGTACCTGGGAGGTCAGAGGTGTACCTCGGAGTGTCAGAGGTGTACCTGGGAGTGTCAGAGATGTACCTGGGAGTGTCAGAGGTACCTGGGAGTGTCAGGGTGTACCTGGGAGGTCAGAGGTGTACTTGGGAGTGTCAGAGGTGTACTTGGGAGTGTCAGAGGTGTACCTGGAAGTGTCAGAGCTGTACTTGGGAGGCTCAGAGGTGTACCTGGGAGGTCAGAGGTGTACCTGGGAGTGTCAGGGTGTACCAGGAAGTGTCAGTGGTGTACCTAGGGAGGCCGAGGTGTGCCTGGGAGGTCTGGCGTACCTGGGAGTGTCTGGGTGTACCTGGGAGTGTCTGGGGTGCACCTGGGAGTGTCTGGAGGTGCACCTGGGGAGTGTCAGAGGTGTACCTGGGGTGTCAGGGTGTACCAGGGAGTGTCAGTGGAATACCTGGAAATGCCTGTGAGGTGCACTGGAGTGTCGGAGGTGTACATGGAGGTCAGAGGTCTACCTTGGGAGTGTCAGAGGTGTACCTTGAGAGTGTCTGAGGTGTACCTGGGAGTGTCTGAGGTGTACCTGGGAGTGTCAGAGATGTACCAGGGAGTGCTCACAGGAGGCCTGGGAGTGTGAGAGGAGTACCTGGGAGGTGTGAGAGGTGTACCTGTGAGTGTCAGGAGGTGTACCTTGGGAGGTGTAAGAGGTGTACCCAGGAGCACGGAGGCTCACCTGGAAGTGTCGGAGCTGTACCTGGGAATAATGGGAGGTGTACCAGGGAGAAACAGAGGTGTACCTGGAGACTCAGAGGAACCAGGAGGTCAGGAGGAGCACTGCTGGAGTGGCCTCAGAGGTGTACCTGGGAGTACTGGTGAGGTGTACCTGGGAGTGTCTGAGGTGTACCTGGGAGCAAGTCAGGGTTTGTACCAGGAGTGGGGTCAGTGGAGCACTGGGAGGCTCAGAGGTGTACATGGAGGTCAGAGGTACCTGGCAGTGTCAGCGGTGTACCCGGGAGGTCAGAGGTGCACCTGGGAGTGTCTGGAGCTTGTACCTGGCGGTGTCAGAGGTGCCCTGGCAGTGCTGTGGTGTACCTGGGAGTGTCGGAGGTGTACCTGGGAGGCGTCAGAGATGTACCTGGGAGTGTCAGAGGTGTACCTTGGGAGTGTTAGGAGGTGTACTTGGGAATGTCAGAGGTGTACCTGGGAGGTCAGGCGTGTGTAATCTGGGAGTGTCTGAGGTGTACCTGGGATTGTCAGTGGAGTACTTGGGAGTCTCAGAGGTGTGCACCTGGGAGTGCTCAGAGGCCTTGGAGGTCAGGAGGTGTACCTGGAGTGTCAGATTGTAAATCTGGGAGTGTCGGAGGTGTACCTGAGGTGAGAAGGGGCACTTCGAGTGTCGGAGGTGTACCTGGGAGTCGGAGGTGCACCTGGCGGGTGTCAGCGGTGTACCAGGGAATGTGTCAGTGGAGTACATGGAGCGGCCGGGAATGTGTACCTGGGAGTGTCAGCGTGTACCTGGGAGTGTCAGAGGTGTACCTGGGAGTGTCAGCGGTGTACCTGGGGAGGTTAGAGGTGTATCATGGAATGACAGAGTGAGTACCTAGGAGGCTCAGAAGTGTACCTGGGAGTGTCAGAGGTAATTTGGGAGTGCCTGTGAGGTGTACTCTGGGAGTGTCATGGTGTACCTGGGAGTGTCTGAGGTGTACCTGGGAGTGTCTGAGGTGTACCTGGGAGTGTCAGGGTTGCACCAGGAGTGCTCAGTGAGCACCTGGGAGGCCATAGGTGCATGGAGGCTCAGGAGGTATCTGGCAGTGTCAGCGGTGTACCTGGGAGTGTCAGAGGTAAAAATCTGGAGCAAGGTCTGGAGGTGCACCTGGCAGTGTCAGAGGTAAAAATCTGGCAGTGTCAGAGGTGTAATTCCTGGGAGTGTCGGAGGTGCACCTGGGAGGTCAAGGATGCAAATCTGGGAGTGGTCAGAGGTGTACTCTGGGAGTGTTAGGAGGTGTACTTGGGAGGTCAGGAGTGCACCTGGGAGGCTCAGCGGTACCTGGGAGTGTCTGCTGAGGTACCTGGGAGGCTCAGTGGAGTACTTGGGAGTCTCCAGAGGTACCTGGGAGGTCAGAGGTGCACCTTGAGGTCAGAGGTGTACCTGGGAGTGTCAGAGTTGTACCTGGGAGTGTCGGAGGTGTACCTTGAGTGTGAGAAGTGTACCCCGGAGGTCGGAGGTGTAATCTGGGAGTCGGAGGTAATCCGGCGGCGTCAGCGGTGTAAATTGCGGAACGGTCATGGAGTACCTTGGGATGTCAAATGTGTACCTGGGAGGCTCAAGTGTACCTGGGAGGTCAGAGGTGTACCTGGGAGTGCTCAAGTGTACCTGGGAGGTGTTAGGTGCATCATGGAATGACAGAGGAGTACCTAGGAGTGTAAGAAGTGCACCTGGGAGGCCAGAGGTGTAATTGGGAGTGTCAGAGGTGTACCTGGGAGTGTCAGCGGTGTACCTGGGAGTGTCTGGAGGTGTACCTGGGAGTGTCAGAGGTGTGCCTGTGAGTGCCTGAGGTGCACTTGGGAGTGTCAGGGAGGTCCACCTTGGAGTGTCTGAAGTGTACCTAGGTGTGTCTGGAGCTGTACCTGGTGCAGTGTCAGCGGTGTACCTGGGAGTGTCATGGTGTACCTGGGAGTGTTAGAGGTGTTCCTGGGAGGCCAGAGGTAATTTGGGGAGTGTCAGAGGCACCTGCGTGTCAGAGGTGCAACCTGGGAGGTCAGGAGGTGTACTTGGGAGGCTCAGGAGGTGTACCTGGGAGGCTGGAGGGTGTACCTGGGAGTGTCAGGGTGTACCAGGGGAGGTCAGGAGTCTCCTGGGAGTGTCAGGAGGTTTACCTGGGAGTGTCGGAGGTGTACATGGAGGGGTCAGAGGTGTACCTGGCAGTGTCAGCGGTGTACCTAGGAGTGTCAGAGGTGTGCCTGGGAGTGTCTGAAGGCACCTGGGAATGTCTGGGGTGTACCTGGAGTGTCTGGGGTGTACCTGAGTGTCTGAGGTACCTGGGAGGTCAGAGGTGCACCTGGGAGAGTCAAACCAGGGGAGGTCAGTGAAGCCTGGGAATGTCAGGAGGTGTACCTGGGAGTGTCGGAGGTGTACATGAGTGTCAGAGGTGTACCTGGGAGTGTCAGAGTTGTACCTGAGAGTCTGGGAGGTATGTGGGAGTGTCTGGAGGTGTACCTGGGAGGGTCAGGAGAAGAACCAGGGAGGTCACAGGAGTACCTGGGAGGTGGAGGTGCACCTGGAGTGTGAGAGGTGTACCTGGGAGTGTCTCTAAAAGAGTACCTGGGAGGTCAGAAGTGTACATGGGAGTGTCTGGAGGTGTACCTGGCGTGTTTCAGGTGTACCTTGGGAGTAAGAGAAGTACCAGGGAGTGCTCACAGGAGTACCTGGAGTGTGAGGGGTGAGCCTTGGGAGTGTGACAGGTGTACCTGCGAGTGTCAAAGGTGTAATCTGGGAGTGTGTAAGAGGTGTACCCAGGGAGCATCGGGAGGCTTGGCCTGGGAGTGTCTGGGGTGCACCTGGGAGCGTCCGAGCTGCACCCAGCAGTGTCAGAGGAGTACCACGGTGTCAGAGGAGCACCTGAAGTGTCTGAGGTGTACCTGGAAGTCAGAGGTGTAATCTTGGGGAATATCGGAGGTGCACCAGGGAGAGTCAGAGGTGTACCTGGAGTCTCAGGAGGTGAACCAGGGAGGTCAGGAGTACAAGGGAGTGTCAGAGGTGTACCTGAGTGTCAGAGGTGTACTCCGGAAAGTGTCTGAGGTGTTCCTGGGAGGTCAGGGTTGTACCAGGGGAGGTCAGGTGGAGGACCTGGGAGTGTCAGAGGTGTGGTGGCGGAGGCTGGGGAGGTGTACCTGGTGGCAGTGGCAGGTGTACTGGGAGTGTCAGAGGTGTGTACCTGGGAGTGTCTGGAGGTGTACCTGGAGTGTCTGAGGTGGCCCTGGGAGTGTCTGGAGGTGTGTTGGGAGGCCAGGTGTGTACCTTGGGTGTCAGGGGTGTACCAGGGAGTGTCAGTGGAATACCTGGAAATGCCTGTGAGGTGTACCTGGGAGTGTCGGAGGTACATGGGAGGTCAGGAGGTCTACCTGGGAGTGTCAGGAGGTGTGTCTGAGAGTGTCTGGAGGTGTACCTTGGGAGTGTCTGGAGGTGTAACTCAGAGTGTCAGGAGACGTACCAGGAGGTCACAGGAGTACCTGGGAGTGTGAGAGGAGCACTGGGAGTGTGAGAGGTGCACCCAGGAGGCCTGGGAGGTGTACCTGGGAGTGTAAGAGGTGTACCTAGGAGTATCGGAGGCTCTTACCTGGAAGTGTCGGAGTTGTACCTGGAATATCGGAGGTGTACCAGGGAGAGTCAGGAGGTGTACCTGGGAGACTCAGAGGTGAACCAGGGAGTGTCAGAGGAGGCCAAGGAGCAAGCCAGAGGTGCACCTGGGAGGTCAGAGGTGTACCTGGGAGTGTCTGAGGTACCTGGGAGGCCAGGGGTTGCCCAGGAGGCCAGTGGAGTACCTGGGAGGCCAGAGGTACATGGAGTGTCAAGTAGGTGTGTATCTGGCAGTGTCAGGGGCGGTGTACCTGGGAGTGTCAGAGGTGTAACACCTGTTGGGAGCGTCTGAGGTGCACCTGGCAGTCAGAGGTGTAATCTGGCAGTGTCAGAGGTGTACCTGGGAGTGTCGGAGGTGCACCTGGGAGTGCTGACACCTGGGAGTGTCAGAGGTGTACCTGGGAGTATAGAGGTGTACTTGGGAATGCTCGTGAGGTGTACCTGGGAGTGTCAGCGGTGTACCTGGGAGTGTCTGAGGTGTACCTGGGATTGTCAGTGGAGTAATTTTGGGAGTCTCAGAGGTGTACCTGGGAGTGTCAGAGGTGTACCACCTGGGTGTCAGAGGTGTACCTGGGAGTGTCAGAGTTGTACCTGGGAGGCCTGAGGTGTACCTGGGAGTGTGGAGAAGTGCACTGGAGTGTCGGAGGTGTACCTGGGAGTCGGAGGTGCACCTGGCAGTGTCAGCTGTGTACCAGGAACGTCAGTGGAGTACATGGGAGCGTCAAATGTGCACCTGGGAGTGTCAGGCCGCAGCACTGGGAGTGTCAGAGGTGTAACCTGGGAGGTCACGTGCACCCTGGGAGTGTTAGAGGTGCATCATGGAATGACAGAGGAGCACCTAGGAGTGCCTGTGAAGTGCACCTGGGAGGTCAGGAGGTGTGTACTTGGGAGTGTTAGGAGGTGTACCCGGGGAGTGTCAGCTGTGTACCTGGGAGGCCTGAGTGTGTACCTGGAGTGTCTGAGGTGTACCTGGGAGTGTCAGGGCTTGCACCAGGGGAGGTCAGGTGGAGTAACGGGGAGGTCATAGGTGTACATGGAGTGTCAGAGGTGTACCTGGCAGTGCCTGGGCTGTGTACCTGGGGAGTGCCCAGGTACCCAGCAAGTCTGAGGTGCACCTGGTGCGTCAGAGGCACTGGCAGGCCGAGGTGCAAATCTGGGAGTGTCAGAGATGCACCTGGGAGTGTCAGAGGTGCACCTGGGAGTGTTAGAGGTGCACTTGGGAATGTCAGAGGTGCACCTGGGAGTGTCAGCGGTGTAATCTGGGAGTGTCTGAGGTGTACCTGGGATTGTCAGTGAGCACTTGGGAGTCTCAGAGGTGTACCTGGGAGTGCCAGAGGAGGTGTACCTTGGAGTGTCAGAGGTGTACCTGGGAGTGTCAGAGTTGTACCTGGGGAGTGTCGGAGGTGTACTCTGAGTGTGGAGAAGTGTACTTGAGTGTCGGAGGCACCTGGGAGTCGGAGGTGTAATGGCAGGCTAGCGTGTACCAGGGAATGCCATGGGAGTACATGGGAGCGTCAAATGTGTGCCTGGGAGTGTCAGCGTGTGCCTGGGGTGTCAGAGGTGTGCCTGGGAGTGTCAGCGGGTGTGCCTGGGGTGTAGAGGTGTATCATGGAATGACAGAGGAGTACCTAGGAGTGTCAGAAGTGTGCCTGGGGTGTCAGAGGTGTGCCTGGAGTGTTAGAGGTGTGCCTGGGAGTGTCAGCGGTGTGCCTGGGGTGTCTGAGGGGTGTGCCTGGGGAGTGTCTGGTGTGCCTGGGAGTGTCAGGGTTGTACCAGGGAGTGTCAGTGGAGTGCCGGAGTGTCATGGGTACATGGGTGTGTCAGGGTGTGCCTGGCAGTGTCAGCGGTGTGCCTGGGGTGTCAGAGGTGTGCCTGGGGTGTCTAGGGGTGTACCTGGCAGTGTCAGAGGTGTGCCTGGCAGTGTCAGGGTGTGCCTGGGGTGTCGGAGGTGTACCTGGGAGTGTCAGTGATGGCCTGGGAGTGTCAGAGGTGTGCTTGGGAGTGTTGGGGTGTGCTTGGGGTGTCAGAGGTGTGCCTGGGGAGTGTCAGCGGTGTACCTGGGAGTGTCTGGGGTGTGCCTGGGAGTGTCAGTGGAGTGCTTGGGGTCTCAGAGGTGTGGGGTGTCAGAGGTGTGCCTTGGTGTCAGAGGTGTGCCTGGGTGTCAGGTTGCCTGGGAGTGTCGGAGGTGTGCCGGAGTGTGAGAAGTGTGCCTCAGGTGTCGGAGGTGTGCCAGTCGGAGGTGTACTGGCAGTGTCAGGGTGTGCCAGGAATGTCAGTGGAGTGCCTGGGAGCGTCAAATGTGTGCCTGGGAGTGTCAGCGTGTGCCTGGGAGTGTCAGAGTGGGAGTGTCAGCGGTGTGCCTGGGAGTGTTGGGGTGTATCATGGAATGACAGAGGAGTGCCTAGGAGTGTCAGAAGTGCCTGGGGAGTGTCAGAGGTGTGGTGGGGAGTGTCAGAGGTGTGCCTGGAGTGTCAGCGGTGTGCGAGTGTCTGAGGTGTGCCCGGGGTGTCAGAGGTGTGCCTGGAGTGTCAGAGGTGCACTTGGGGTGTCAGAGGTCCCTTGGAGTGTCTGGAAGTGTGCCTAGGTGTGTCTGAGCTGTGCCTGGCAGTGTCAGCGGTGTGCCTAGTGTCAGCGGTGTGCACCGGAGTGTTGGGGTGTGCCTGGGAGTGTCAGAGGTGTGCTTAGGAGTGTCAGAGGTGTCCTTGGGTGTGTCAGAGGTGTGCCTGGGAGTGTCAGAGGTGTGCTTGGGGTGTCAGAGGTGTGCCTGGGGTGTCAGGGTGTGCCTGGGAGTGTCAGGGGTGTGCCAGGGAGTGTCAGTGGAGTCCTTGGGGTGTCAGGGTTTACCTGGGAGTGTCGGAGGTGTGCATGGGTGTCAGAGGTGTACCTGGCAGTGTCAGCGGTGTGCCTAGGGTGTCAGAGGTGTGCCTGGGGAGTGTCTGAAGTGTGCCTGAATGTCTGGGGTGGCCTGGGAGTGTCTGGGGTGTGCCTGGGAGTCTGAGGGTGTGCCTGGTGTCAGGAGACGGAAGTCAGGGGTGTGCCAGGGGTGTCAGTGGATGCCGGGATGTCAGAGGTGTGCCTGGGGTGTCGGAGTGTGCATGGGGTGTCAGAGGTGTGCCTGGGGTGTCGGGCTGTGCCTGGGGAGTGTCTGGGGTGTGTGTGGGGAGTGTCAGGGTGTGCCTGGGGTGTCAGAGAAGAACCAGGGGAGTGTCACAGGGGTTGCCTGGGAGTGTGAGAGGTGTGCCTGGGGTGAGGGGGTGTGCCTGGGGTGTCTGAAGGTGCCTGGGGTGTCAGAGTGTGCATGGGGAGTGTCTGGAGGTGTGCCTGGGCGTGTTTCAGGTGTGCCTAGTGTTAGAAGTGCCAGTGTCACAGGGTGCCTGGGAGTGTGAGAGGTGTGCCTGGGAGTGTGAGCAGGTGTGCCGGAGTGTCAAGGTGTGCCTGGGGTGTGGAGGTGTGCCTGGGGTATCGGGTTTGCACCTGGGGTGTCTGGGGTTGCTGGGGTGTCCAGGCTGTGCCTGGCAGTGTCAGAGGGTACCACGGTGTGTCAGAGGAGTACCTGGAGTGTCTGAGGGTGTGCCTGGAAGTGTCAGGGTGTGCCTGGGAATATCGGAGGTGTACCAGGGAGAGTCAGAGGTGTGCCTGGGGAGTCTCAGAGGTGAACCAGGGGTGTCAGAGATGCAAGGGAGTGTCAGAGGTGTGCCTGGGGTGTCAGGGGTGCCTCCCGAGTCTGAGGTGTTCTTGGGAGTGTCAGGGTTGTGCCAGGGGAGTGTCAGTGGAGGACCTGGGAGTGTCAGAGGTGTGCAGTGTCAGAGGTGTGCCTGGGGAGGTGGCGGTGTGCCTGGGGAGTGTCAGAGGTGGCCTGGGAGTGTCTGAGGTGTGCCTGGGGTGTCGAGGTGTGCCTGGGGTGTCTGGGGTGTGCCTGGGGTGTCAGAGGTGTGCCTGGGGGTGTCAGGGGTGTGCCAGGGTGTCAGTGGAATGCCTGGAATGTCAGAGGTGTGCCTGGGGAGTGTCGGAGGTGTGCATGGGTGTCAGGGGTCTGCCAGTGTCAGGGTGTGCCTGGGAGGTGTCTGAGGTGTGCCTGGGGTGTCTGGTGTGCCTGGGGTGTCAGAGACGTGCCAGGGGTGTCAGGGAGTGCCTGGGGTGTGGGGAGGTGCCTGGGGTGTGGGGGGTGTGCCTGTGGTGTCAGAGGTGTGCCTGGGTGTGGAGGTGTGCCTGGGGTATCGGAGGTTTACCTGGAGTGTCGGAGTTGTGCCTGGGAATATCGGAGGTGTACCAGGGAGAGTCAGAGGGTGTGGGAGACTCAGAGGTGAACCAGGGAGTGTCAGAGGAGTACAAGGGAGTGTCAGAGGTGTGCCTGGGAGTGTCAGGGGTGTGCCTGGGGTGTCTGAGGTGTGCCTGGAGTGTCAGGGTTGTGCAGGGTGTCAGTGGGTACCTGGGAGTGTCAGAGGTGTACATGGGTGTCAGAGGTGTGCCTGGAGTGTCAGGGTGTGCCTGGGGTGTCAGAGGTGTGCCTGGGGAGTGTCTGAGGTGTGCCTGGCAGTGTCAGAGGTGTGCCTGGCAGTGTCAGAGTGTGCCTGGGGTGTCAGGTGTGCCTGGGAGGTGTCAGAGATGTGCCTGGGGTGTCAGAGGTGTGCCTGGAGTGTTGGGGTGTGCTTGGGAATGTCAGGGTGTGCCTGGGAGTGTCAGCGGTGTGCCTGGGAGTGTCTGAGGGGTGTGCACCTGGTTGTCAGTGGAGTAGCAGTCTCAGAGGTGTGCCTGGGAGTGTCAGAGGTGTGCCTTGGAGTGTCAGAGGTGTGCCTGGGTGTCAGAGTTGTGCCTGGGGTGTCAGGTGTGCCTGGGGTGTGAGGTGTGCTCCAGGGTGTCGGAGGTGTGTCCTGGAGTCGGAGGTGTACCTGGCAGTGTCAGCGGTGTACCAGGGAATGTCAGTGAGTACATAGGGCGTCAAATGTGGCCTGGGTGTCAGCGTGTGCTGGGAGTGTCAGGTGTGCCTGGGGTGTCAGCAGTGTGCCTGGGGTGTTGGGGTGGCATCATGGAATGACAGAGGAGTGCCTAGGAGTGTCAAGTGTGCCTGGGTGTCAGAAGAAGTGTACTTGCAGGAGTGTTAGAGGGTGTACCAGGTGTCAGCAGTGTACAAAGTCTCTGAGATTCATGAGTGTCTGAGAGACGTACCTGGGTCAGGGTTGTACTCTGAAGAATTAATCGTTAGTGCCTATAGGTGTAGGTTAGCAGGTGTCAGAGGTGTACTTACAGCAGTGTCGGCAGTTGTGCAAGAGTGTCAGGGGGTGTGCCTGGGAGTGTCTGAGGTGTGCCTGGCAGTGTCAGGGTGTGCCTGGCAGTGTCAGAGGTGTGCCTGGGGTGTCGGAGGTGTGCCTGGGGTGTGTGATGTGCCTGGGGTGTCAGAGGTGTGCTTGGGGAGTGTTGGGGGTGTGCCCAGGGGTGTCAGAGGTGTGCCTGGGTGTCAGCAGAGGTGTGCCACCTGGAGTGTCTGGGGTGTGCCTGGGGTGTCAGTGGAGTGCAAGTCTCAGGAGTGTACCTGGGAGTGTCAGAGGTGTACCTTGGAGTGTCAGGGAGTTAACAGAGGTGTCCCAAGAGTTGTGCCTGGGGTGTCAGGAGGTGTGCCTGGGGAGTGTGTACCTCGGAGTCTGGAGAATGACACCAGAGGTGGAGGTGTGCCTGGCAGTGTCAGCGGTGTGCCAGGAATGTCAGTGGAGTACCTGGGGCGTTAAATGTGTGCCTGGAGTGTCGTGTGCAGGTGTCAGAGGTGTGCCTGGGAGTGTCAGCAGTGTGCCTGGGGAGTGTTGGGGTGTCATCATGGAATGACAGAGAGGAGTACTGGGAGTGTCCAGAAGTGCACCTGGGGTGTCAGAGTGTAGTGGGAGTGTCCAGAGGTGTGTACCTGGGGAGTGTCCAGCAGTGTGCACAAGTGTGTCAGGGGTGTGCCTGGGGAGTGTCAGAGGTGTGCCTGTGAGTGTCAGGAGTGCACTTGGGGTGTCAGAGGTCACAGGTGTCTAAGAGTGTGCCTAGGTGTGTCTGAGGCTGTACCTGGCAGTGTCAGCAGTGTGCCTGGGAGTGTCAGCAGTGTGCCTGGGGTGTTAGGGTGTGCCTGGGGGTGTCCAGGGTGTACTTGGGAGTGTCAGGGTGTGCTTGGGTGTGTCCAGAGGTGTGCCTGGGGTGTCAGAGGTGTGCTTGGGAGTGTGTCAGAGGTGTGCCTGGGAGTGTCAGAGGTGTGCCTGGGAGTGTCGGGGTGTGCCAGGGAGTGTCAGTGGAGTCTAGGTGTCAGGGTTTACCTGGGGAGTGTCCGGAGGTGTACATACAGGTGTCAGAGGTGCCTGGCAGTGTCAGCGGTGTACCTAGGAGTGTCAGAGGTGTGCCTGGGAGTGTCTGGGGGTGTGCCTGGGAATGTCTGGGGATGTGTGCCTGGGAGTGTCACAGGGTGTGCCTGGGGGTGTCTGGGGTGTGCCTGGGTGTCAGAGGGTGTCACCTGGGAGGTCAGGGGTGTGCCAGGGGTGTCAGGGAGATGGGACCACCTGGGGAATGTCAGAGGTGTGCCTGGGGTGTCGGAGGTGTGCATGGAGTGTCCAGAGGTGTGCCTGGGAGTGTCAGGCTGTGCCTGAGGTGTCTGGGGTGTGTGTGGGGAGTGTCTGGGGTGTGCCTGGGGTGTCAAGAAGAACCAGGGGTCACAGGAGTACCTGGGAGTGAGAGGTGTGCCTGAGAGTGTGAGGGTGTACCTAAGTGTCTGAGGTACCTGGGAGTGTCCAAAGTGAACATGGGGAGTGTCTGAAATTGTGCCTGGGCGTGTTTCAGGTGTACCTAGAATGTTAGAAAGTGCCAAGTGTCTGGAGTGCCTGGAGTGTGGAGGTATGCCTGGGGAGTGTGAGCAGGTGTGCCTGCAGTGTCAGGTGTGCCACCAGAGTGTAGAGGTGTGCCTAGGGTATCGAGGTTTTACTGGGAGTGTCTGGGGTGCACCTGGGGGAGTGTCCGAGGCTGTACCTAGCAGTGTCAGAGGTACCACAGTGTGTCAGGGAGTACCTGGGAGTGTCTGAGGGTGTGCCTGGAAGTGTCCAGAGGTGTGCAGAATATCAGGAGGTGTGCCAGGGAGAGTCAGAGGTGTACCTGGGGAGTCTCCAGAGGTGAACCAGGGAGTGTCCAAGAGGTACAAGGGAGTGTCAGAGGTGTGCCTGGGAGTGTCAGGTGTACCTTGCTCCCGAGTGTCTGAGGTGTTCCTGGGAGTGTCAGAGTTGTACCAGGGGAGTGTCAGTGGAGGACCTGGGGTGTGTGTCAGGGTGTGCATGGAGTGTCAGAGGTGTGCCTGGCAGTGGCAGCGGTGTGCCTGGAGTGTCAGAGGTGTGCCTGGGGTGTCTGGAGGTGTGCCTGGGGTGTCAGGGTGTGCCTGGGGTGTCTGAGGTGTGCCTGGGTGTCAGAGAAGAACCAGGGGTGTCACATCTGGGGAGTGTGCGAGGTGTGCCTGGGGGTGTGGGGAGGTGTGCCTGGGGTGCCTGGGTGTGCCTGGGGTGTGGGGTGTGCCTGGGGGTGTCTGAGGTGTGCCTGGGGTGTCTGGGGTGTGCCTGGGGTGTCAGGGGAGAACCAGGGGTGGAAAGAGGTGTGCCTGGGGTGTCAGAGTTGTGCCAGGAGTGTCAGAGGTGTAACTGGGGTCAGAGGTGTGCCAGGGGAGTGTCAGTGGGTACCTGGGGAGTCTCAAGGTGTGCCTGGGGAGTATCAGGAGGTGTGCCTGGGAATATCGGAGGTGTACCTGGGAATATCAGGTGTGCCTGGGGTATCAGAGGTGTGCCTGGGGTGTCGGAGGTGTGCCTGGGGTGTCACAAGATTGCAGGGTGATGGGGTGTGCCTGGCAGTGTCAGGGTGTGCCTGGGGAGTGTCGGAGTGTGCCTGGGAGTGTCACAAGAGTGCCTGGGGTGTCAGAGGTGTGCCTGGCAGTGTCAAGGTGTGCCTGGGGTGTCAGAGATGTGCCTGGGGTGTCAGGAGGTGTGCAGGTGTCAGAGGTGTGCTTGGGAGTGTCAGAGGTGTGCCTGGGGAGTGTCAGAGGTGTGCCTGGGGGCATGGTGTGCCTGGGGTGTGGTGTGCCTGGGAGTGTTAGAGGTGTATCATGGAGTGACAGAGTGCACAGGAGTGTCAGGGTGCCTGGGGTGTCAGGGTGTGCTTGGAGTGTCAGAGATGTGCCTGGGGTGTCAGAGGTGTGCCTGGTGTCAGAGGTGTGCTTGGGAGTGTCAGAGGTGTGCCTGGGAGTGTCAGAGGTGTACCTGGGAGTGTCAGGGGTGTACCAGGGGGTGTCAGTGCCTGGGAGTGTCAGAGGTGTGCCTGGGAGTGTCGGAGGTGTGCATGGAGTGTCAGAGGTGTGCCTGGCAGTGTCAGGCGGTGTGCCTGGGAGTGTCAGGGGTGTGCCTGGGGTGTCTGAAGTGTGCCTGGGGTGTCTGGGGTGTGCCTGGGGTGTCTGGGGTGTGCCTGGGGTGTCGGGTGTGCCTGGGGTGTCAAGGTGTGCCTGGGAGTCAGGGGTGGCCAGGGGTGTCAGTGGAGTGCCTGGGAATGTCAGAGGTGTGCCTGGGGTGTCGGAGGTGTGCAGGTGTCAGAGGTGTGCCTGGGGTGTCAGAGGTGTGCCTGAGAATGTCTGGGGTGTGCCTGGGGTGTCTGGGGTGTGCCTGGGGTGTCAGAGAGTACCAGGGAGTGTCAGGAAGTGGCTGGGGTGTTAGAGGTGTGCCTTTGGTGTCTGGGGTGCCTGGGGTGTCAGGAATGTGCCTGGGTGTCTGAGGTGTGCCTGGGCGTGTCTGGGGTGTGCCTGGGGTGTCAGAGAAGTGCCAGGGGTGTCACAGGGGTGCCTGGGGAGTGTGAAGGTGTGCCTGGGAGTGTCAAGTGTGCAGTGGGGTGTGCAGTGTAAGAGGGTGCTCGGAGGTTTACCTGGGTGTCAGGTTGTGCCTGGAGATATCGAGTGTGCAGGGAGAGTCAGAGGTGTGCCTGGGAGTCTCAGAGTGAACCAGGGAGTGTCAGAGGAGTACAAGAGTGTCAGAGGTGTGCCTGGGGTGTGAGGTGTGCCTGGGGTGTCAGTGTGCCTGGGGAGTGTCAGAGGTGTCCTGGCAGTGGCAGAGGTGGCCTGGGAGTGTCAGAGGTGTGCCTGGGGTGTCTGAGGTGTGCCTGGGAGTGTCAGGGTGTGCCTGGTGTCTGAGGTGTGCAGTGTCTGGGGTGTACTGGGGTGTCTGGGGTGGCAGGTGTGGGGGAGAACAGGGTGAAGGTGTGCCTGGAGGTCAGAGTTGTACCAGGGTGTCAGAGGTGTGACTGGGGAATGTCAGTGTGCCAGAGTGTCAGTGGTGCCTGGGACTCTCAAGGTGTGCCTGGGGAGTATCAGGAGGTGTCCCTGGGAATATCGGAGGTGTGTCTGGGAATATCAGGTGTGCCTGGGAGTGTCAGAGGTGTGCCTGGGGTGTCAGGTGTGCCTGGGAGTGTCACAAGAGTACCTGTGAGTGTCAGAGTGTGCCTGGCAGTGTCAGAGGTGTGCCTGGAGTGTCGGAGGTGTGCCTGGGAGTGTCACAAGAGTGCCTGGGGTGTCAGAGTGTGCCTGGCAGTGTCAGGGTGTGCCTGGGGTGTCAGAGATGTGCCTGGGGTGTCAGAGGTGTAGGGAATGTCAGTGAGTGCTTGGGAGTCTCAGAGGTGTGCCTGGGGTGTCAGAGGTGTGCCTTGTGGTGTCAGGGTGTGCCTGGGGAGTGTCAGGTTGTGCCTGGGGGTGTGGGAGGTTGACCTGGGGAGTGTGAGAAGTGTGCCTGGAGTGTCGGAGGTGTGCCTGGGAGTCGGAGGTGTGCCTGGCAGTGTCAGTGTGCCTGGGAGTGTCAGAGGTGCAGGGATGCCAGTGGAGTGCCTGGGAGTGTCAAGGTGTGGTGTCAGGCGTGCCTGGGAGTGTGAGGTGTCTTAGTGTCAGCGGTGTGCCTGGGGGTGTTAGAGGTGTATCATGGGTTGACAGAGGAGTGCCTGGGAGTGTCAGAGGTGTGCCTAGTGTCAGAGGTGTGCTTGGGAGTGTCAGGGTGTGCCTGGGGTGTCAGCAGTGTGCCTGGGGTGTCTGAGGTGTGCCTGGGGTGTCAGAAGTGTGCCTGGGGTGTGTGGTGCCAGGGGTGTCAGGGGTCCACCTTGGGTGTCTGGAGTGTGCCTGGCAGTGTCAGCGGTGTGCCTGGGGAGTGTGTGTGTGCCTGGAGTGTTAGGGTGTATCAGGGGTGACAGAGGAGTCCCTAGGAGTGTCAGGGTGTACCTGGGGAGTGTCAGAGGTGTGCCTGGGAGTATCAGGTGCCTGGGAGGTGTCAGAGGTGTATCTCAGGTGTCAGAGTGTGCCTGGAGTGTCAGAGATGTGCCCGAGTGTCAGAGGTGTGCGCAGGTGTCAGAGGTGTGCTTGGGGTGTCAGTGGTGTGCCTGGGGTGTCAGGGTGTGCCTGGGGCATCGGAGGTGTGCCTGGGGTTTGGCCAGGTGCCTGGGGTGTTAGGGGTGTATCATGGGTGACAGAGGGAGTACCTAGGAGTGTCAAGTGTGCCTGGGAGAGTCAGGGGTGTGCCAGAGTGTCAGTGGAGTGCCTGGGAATGTCAGGGTGTGCCTGGGAGTGTCGGAGGTGTGCATGGTGTGGGGTGTGCCTGGGGTGTGTCAGAGGGTGTGCCTGAGGTGTCTGGGGTGTGCCTGGGGTGTCTGGAGGTGTGCCTGGGTGTCAGAGGTTCCAGGGGTGTCAGGGGTGCCTAGTGGGAGAGGTGTGCCTGGGGTGTCTGGGGAGTGCTTGGGGTGTCAGAGTGTCCTGGGGTGTCTGAGGGTGTGCCTGGGCGTGACTGGGTTGTACCTGGGTGTGTCAGGAGAGTGCCAGGGTGTCTGCAGGTGCCTGGGGTGTGGGAGTGTGCCTGGCAGTGTCAGGGTGTGCCTGGAGTGTCAAGTGCCTGGGGAGTGTCAGGAGGTGTGCCTGGGAGTGTCAGGTGTGCCTGGGGTGTGAGTGCACAGGAGTCTCAAGGTGTGCCTGGGAGTATCGGAGGTGTACCTGGGAATATCGGAGGTGTGTCTGGGAATATCGGAGGTGTACCTGGGGAGTGTCAGGGGTGTGCCTGGGATGTCGGAGGTGTCTGGGAGTGTCACAAGGTACCTGTGGTGTCAGAGGTGTGCCTGGCAGTGTCAGAGGTGCCTAGGGGTGTCGGAGGTGTGCCTGGGAGTGTCACAAGAGTGCCTGGGGAGTGTCAGAGGTGTGCCTGGCAGTGTCAGAGGTGTGCCTGGGGAGTGTCAGAGATGTGCCTGGGAGTGTCAGAGGTGGAAGGGAATGTCAGTGGGTGCTTGGGAGTCTCAGAGGTGTGCCTGGGAGTGTCAGAGGTGTGCCTTGGGTCAGAGGTGTGCCTGGCAGGTGTGTGCCTGGGGTGTCGGAGGTGTGCCTGGGGTGTGAAGTGCCTGGGGTGTCGGAGGTGTGCCTGGGGTCAGGGTGTGCCTGGCAGTGTCAGCAGTGTGCAAGTGTCAGAGGTGTGCCAGGATGCCAGTGGAGTGCCAGGTGTCAAGGTGTGCCTGGGGAGTGTCAGAGGCGTGCCTGGGGTGTCAGAGGTATGCTTGGGGAGTGTCAGCGGTGTGCCTGGGAGTGTGGGGTGTATCATGGGTGACAGGGTACCTGGGAGTGTCGAGATGCCTGGGGAGTGTCAGAGGTGTGCTTGGGGAGTGTCAGAGGTGTGCCTGGAGTGTCAGCAGTGTGCCTGGGGTGTCTGAGGGTGTGCCTGGGGTGTGAGGTGTGCCTGGGGTGTCAGTGGTGCACTTGGGGTGTCAGAGGTCACCTTGGGTGTCTGAGGTGTGCCTGGGAGTGTCAGAAAGAACCAGGGGGTGTCACACTGAGTATCTGGGGAGTGTGGGGAGAGGTGTGCCTGGGGGTGTGAGGTGTGCCTGGGGTGTGCCTGGGTGTCAGGGGTTGTGCCTGGGGTGTCTGGGGTGTGCCTGGGGTGTCTGGGGTGTGCCTGGGGTGTCAGGGGAGAACCAGGGAGTGAAAGAGGTGTGCCTGGGGTGTGAGGTTGTGCCAGGGGAGTGTCAGAGGGTGTGACTGGGGAATGTCAGAGGTGTGCCAGGGGTGTCAGTGGGTACCTGGGTCTCAAGGGGTGCCTGGGGTATCAGTGCCTGGGAATATCAGTGTACTGGGAATAGGGGAGCCTGGGAATATCAGAGGTGTGCCTGGGGTGTCGGAGGTGTGCACCTGGAGTGTCCAAGATTACCTGGGTGATGGGGGTGCTGGCAGTGTCAGAGGTGTGCCTGGGGTGTCGGAGGTGTGCCGGGTGTCACAAGGTGCCTGGGAGTGTCAGAGGTGTGCCTGGAGTGTGGGGTGTGCCTGGGGTGTCAGAGATGTGCCTGGGTGTCAGAGGTGTGCCTGGAGTGTCAGAGGTGTGCCTGGGAGTGTCAGAGGTGTGCCTGGGGCATCGGAGGTGGCCTGGGGTGGCAGCAGTGTGCCTGGGGTGTGGGGTGTGTCATGGGTGACAGGGAGTGCCTAGGAGTGTCAGGGTGTGCCTGGGTGTCAGGGGTGTGCTTGGGGAGTGTCAGGGTGTGCCTGGGGTGTCAGAGGTGTGCCTGGGAGTGTCAGAGGTGTGCTTGGGGTCAGGGTGTGCCTGGGTGTGGGGGTGCCTGGGAGGTGTCAGGGGTGATGCCAGGGGTGTCAGTGGGTGCCTGGGGTGTCAGAGGTGTGCCTGGGGTGTGGGTGTGCATGGGTGTCAGAGGTGTGCCTGGCAGTGTCAGCGGTGTGCCTAGGAGTGTCAGAGGTTGTGCCTGGGAGTGTCTGGAGTGTGCACTGGGGTGTCTGGGTGTGCCTGGGTGTCTGGGGTGTGCCTGGGGTTTGCAGGGTGTGCCTGGGGTGTCAGTGCCTAGGAGGTCAGGGGTGTGCCAGGTGTCGGTGGGTGTACCTGGGAATGTCAGAGGTGTGCCTGGGGTGTCAGGTGTGCATGGGTGTCAGAGGTGTGCCTGGGGGTGTGGGCAGTGTGCACAAGTTGTCTGGGGTGTGCCTGGGTGTCAAGGTACCTGGGGTGTGGGAGGTTGTTGGGGTGTTGCCTGTGGTGTCTGAGGTGCCACGGGGTGTCAGAGTGTGCCTGGGTCTGGGGGTGTGCCTGTGTCTGAGGTGTGCCTGGGTGTCAGAGAGTGCCAGGGTGTCTGGGGTGCCTGGGGTGTGGTGTGCCTGGGTGTGGGGTGTGTGCTGGGGTGTGGGGTGTGCCTGGGTATCGGAGGTTTGCCTGGGAGTGTCAGGTTGACCTGGGAATATCAGGTGTGCCAGGGAGAGTCAGAGGTGTCCTGGGAGTCTCAGGTGAACCAGTGTCAGAGAGGTACAAGGGAGTGTCAGAGGTGTGCCTGTGTCAGAGATGTGCCTGGGGAGTGTCTGGGAGTGTGTCAGGGTTGTACCAGGGAGTGTCAGTGGAGGACCTGGGGTGTCAGAGGTGTGCATGGTGTCAGAGGGTGGCACTGGCTGGCAGTGTGCCTGGGGTGTAGGGTGTACCTGGGAGTGTCTGAGGTGCCTGGGGAGTGTCAGAGGTGTGCCTGGGGAGTGTCTGAGGTGTGCCTGGGGTGTCAGAGAACCAGGGGTGTCACAGGGTATCTGGGTGTGAGAGGTGTGGGGGTGTGGGGAGGTGTGCCTGGGGTGCCTGGGGTGTGCCTGGGGTGTCAGAGGTGTGCCTGGGGTGTCTGGGGTGTGCCTGGGGTGTCTGGTGTGCCTGGGGTGTGGGGAGAACAAGGGAGTGAAAGAGGTGTGCCTGGGAGGTCAGAGTTGTGCCAGGGGAGTGTCAGAGGTGTGACTGGGGAATGTAGAGGTGTGCTAGGGGTGTCAGTGGAGTACCTGGGATTAAAGGGTGCAGGTATCAGGGTTGTACCTGGGAATATCGGAGGTGTACCTGGGAATATCGGAGGTGTACCTGGGGAGTGTCAGAGGTGTACCTTGGAGTGTCAGGGTGTACCAGGTGTCAGGTGTATGCCTGGAGTGTCAGTGTGCAGGAGTGCTTGAAGTGTGCCTGGGGTGTCGGAGGTGTGCCTGGGGGTCAGAGGTGTGCCTGGGAGTGTCAGCGGTGTGCCCAGGAATGTGAGGTGGTGCCTGGGAGTGTCAAATGTGTGCCTGGGGGTGTCAAGGTGTGCCTGGGGGGTGTCAGAGTGTGCCCTGGGGAGTGTCAAGAGGTGTGCCTGGGGAGTGTCAGGGGGTGTGTCATGGAATGTCAGGGGAGTGCCTGGGGTATCAGAGGTGCACCAGAGTGTGGAGGTATGGGGTGGGTGTCAGGAGGTGTGCCTGGGAGTGTCAGAGGTGCCTGGGAGTGTCTGAGGTGTGGGGTGTCAGAGGGTGTGCCTGTGGTGTCAGAGGTGCACTTGGGAATCAGAGGTCACGGGTGTCGAAGTGTGCCTGGGTGTGTGCAGGGTTGTGCCTGGAGTGTCAGAAGTGTGCCTGGGAGTGTCAGAGGTGTGCACAGGTGTCGGGGAGGTGTGCCTGGGTGTGGGTGTGCTTGGGGTGTCAGAGGTGTGGCAGGTGTCAGGGTGTGCCTGGGGTGTCAGAGTGTTCTTGGGGGTGTCAGGTGTGCAGGGGTGTCAGAGGTGTGCCTGGGGTGTGGGGTGCCTGGGGTGTCAGTGAGGTCCTCCTGGGGTGTCAGGTGTGCCTGGGGTGTCAGGTGTGCATGGGTGTCAGGAGGTGTGCCTGGGAGTGTCAGCGGTGTGTCCTGGGGTGTCAGAGGTGTGCCTGGGGAGTGTCTGGGGAAGTGTGCCTGGGGAATGTCTGGGGTGTGCCTGGGGTGTCAGGGGTGTACCTGGGGTGTCTGGTGTGCAGGTGTCAGGGTGTGCAGAGTGTCAGGGAGGTGTAAGGGAGTGTCGTAGATACCTGGGAATGTGCAGAGGTGTACCTGGGGAGTGTCAGGTGTGCATGGTGTCAGAGGTGTGCCTGGGGTGTGGGGTTGTACCTGAGGTGTCTGGGGTGTATGTGCAAGTGTCTGGGGAGTGTGCCTGGGGTGTCAGAGACCAGGGGAGTGTCAGGTGTGCCTGGGAGTGTGGGGAGGTGTACCTGGGGTGTGAGGTGTGCCTGGGGTGTCTGAAGGTACCTGGAGTGTCAGGGGGTGTGCATGGGGTGTCTGAGGTGTGCCTGGGAGTGTTTCAGGTGTGCCTGGGGTGTTGAGAAGTGCCAGGTGTCACAGGTGTGCCTGGGGTGTGAGAGGTGTGCCTGGGGTGTGACGGTGTGCCTGCAATGCGTAACTAGA
>NW_024716058.1:77500-116251 GCF_018991925.1 Homarus americanus | reverse complement strand
GCCCACTAACGACGCCCACTGTGTAATAAACAATACGTCTCTGGTATAACATTCACATACAACTTAACCACGAGACACAAACACACTCTCAATACACAAACAATAACATACATAACACAACAAACCATATGAAAGAACGAGGTATATCCTTAACTCTTCACTATACTACCGAGAGAGACCAAATGGCTCCTGGAAGTTACTGCTCCAATATTATGCCATGTGGGTTTTGGGGGATGAGATTACTACACATGATGATAACTTTACACACACACACACACACACACACACACACACACAAAAGACTTAATGTAGTAAGTATATCGTGAACTAATATAGTGTTGAAAGTGACTAGGGAGGACTCAGTATACACAGTGAATGTGTTACGTATAGATGTAAATCAATGTGGAGGTGTATGAAATTTGACGGTGGTTATTAACGTGTGTGTGTGTGTGTGTGTGTGTGTGTCTGTGTGTGTGTGTGTCAGATGATTCATATGACATAAACCAACTGGGATAGTGCTTAACCCTTATTCATTTGGTAGCAAGAGCATCAGAAACCAAACTTATCAGGTCGTTGTGTTTGATAGCTACAATGCAATTCCTTCTCAAACTTGAGTTATTTGCTTCACTGTAAAAAAGTCGACCTGTGGGTTGGGATTGGGTTATTGGGTTGGGATGGGTTGGGTTGGGTTGGGTTGGGTTAGGTTAGAGGAAGATGAGGAGCAAAAAAAAAATTAATGTGCCAGATACGAGTTTTTGAGTAAAATTTTAATGTTCTTAGCTACAAATTTTCTGTCTCAAGGTGATACAGTAATAGAGGAGTAACAAGGAGCCAATTAGGGTATTGTAGATTGGCAGTGAGGTGTAGTACAGGAGCTCGATTGTTATTAGTACATAGGAAAAAATTACATAAGGTCGCCCACAGATTATTCTCGGCCACGTGTTATTACAATATGTCCCCAGACCATAACATACGCTACACACACACACACACACACACACCTCCCGCACCTCACCGTCGGTAGAGTCGATTTTTAGCACAACCTGGACGCCTCCCAAACCTCATCTTCCCGGGGTAAATATCCGTTTACCTGTAAATTATACATGTGATTTACCTGTTACCTCGGGGTCAAAGCTCAATATTTTCTCTCAAGGTGTGAACAATTTTGTTGATTAGCCGCATGCCTATGTATTCCTGCACAGTTTATTTTTTTTTAAGATCCATGGTGGACTGTGATTGGCTCAACGAACACCAATCAGCTCTCAGTATCTGCTCCGCCAATCAGGGAACGCGATTACGGTCATAAAGAAGCCAACATCCATCTACTTAACGATAAACTCCTCCACAATACATCAGATCGAAGTAAATTCTGACTGAGTCCGTCTGTAGCCAAGCTGAAATACGCAAAGTACTCAAGAACACCGACAACATTGCTGGTGATTACCGTCGTGTACAGCTGGCAGGCACGACGCTCTCCGATTCCCAGCTTAACACACGTACGGTAAATATCCCACAACACATCACAACCTAGGCTCAGTCAGGTGGTGGAAAGATCTTACTAACAACCACAGGAGATTTATAATTTATATTTTTATATTTTATATATTACGAACTTTCTGTACCACATATTTAGGATAAGCTCTTCAGTATGCGTGCCTTTGATGTGGGAACCTGCAGGAAAGTAACTCAGACTAAAACACTCATTAAACTCACTTGTTTTTTTGTTGTTGTTTGGGGGAAAATTTGACACCGTAACTCTGGCGCCTCATGACTGGTCTTACACAATAAACAGTCCAAGACTTAACACGTATATGAAGACATGCCAAGACTTGTATTAACTGTCTCTAAAGGTGTTATTCCCAGCTCCTTTTTTTACCGCCTTAATGCCCCAACAACATATCATTTACAGCTTATTCTGTCTCTATATTAATTATAACTAGATGGGAAGCTGTGCCGCCTTCATATAAGCAACACAATGTTTTTCATATATCTGGCTGCAGTTACTGAAATAACATTATGTATATATATATATATATATATATATATATATATATATATATATATATATATATATATATATATATATATATATATATATATATATATATATATATATATATATATATATATATATATAAATTCAAACCGAGAGAGAGAGAGACTGAGGGAGGAAATTAAGTGGATAGAGAGATAGGCAGTGAGAGACAAACAAAGAGATAAAGGTAAAAAAAAATAGAGAAATAAAGAGACTGAGAAACACAAGAAAAACAATAATTAAAAGTCTTCTTAACAACACTGGGAGGAAGGGGGGAGGGGCGAGGTTGTTCCAAGGGTCAACAGCTCAGTGTGTATGGAGGAATATTTTGTACAATATATAATGAATCAATGAAGTAATGGTGTCCTCTTTATGATGACATTGTTAAGTGAAAATCAGACAAGTTGTGTATCCTTAAACATGAGAATAAATAAGAGTTATAATTGCGTAAAGTCCCGACGTAGGCTGTATTGGTGTTAACCTGGCGGAGTAATACACAAGGGTCTTTGGTCAACATTAAACTCACGTCAGTTAGGTTAGGTTAGGTTTGGTTAAATCAAAATAAGGAATTGATAAAATGAATGAACTTAATGTAATAAAATAATGATAAAAAAATCGACCTAAAAACACTATTGTTAAAATCCCAATTGCTAAATATAACCTAAAAAAAATGCCTATGAAGATCAGTGAAAATTTCGACAAAAATAAATCAATAAAGTACTCCAGAAAAAATTATAACAGCGGGTAGTGTTTCGCTATACAGTACATATAACAAACATATATAGATCAATCCATATTATAATATATTTCACAGTACAGATATAACCAGTTTATTTTCTTCCTCCGTTGTTTTTGTCTTGTATATGAAGTGACCCAATCGACGTACTGAAATATTACAAATGTTTCAGTACAAATCTATAAAAAGCGAAGATAACTATCAGCACCTTTCATGATAACACCTTCAGTACCACAGAGAGAAACTTCTGAGATCATCCTTGACTTAAAACTTCCAAATCTTTTCTTTTTTGGCACCAAGTAGTTTAGTTTAGGTGGTTAATACCTTAGTTATTTGAACAGAAAAATACCTAACCTAACCTAACCATGACAAACTCTCCCAATACCTTAGTCCTTCACCATCACTAAAACAAAACAACTCAAAGATCATCCTTGAGCCAACATTTTGTGAGTAATTGATTGTTAGTCCTCCAGAGACACTCACAACACCTTCAGCGCCACCTACAGGTTCACGACCTCCTCCACCAAGAAACTTGAGTCAGACACAAGACCTACCACATCAGCCTCGGGTCTAAGATGGTTCCGGCTGTCATCACTGCACCTGCCGACTACCACACCACCCAGCCACACCTACACCATACCATCCGGCCACACTATACACACCACACCACCTGGCCACACCTACACACCACATCACACGGCCACACCTACACCACACCCTGCTCGTAAATATCTACTATTTATATAATATCTACATTAAATAGACAATTCTTCTCTTAATTTATCTGATTTATTTCTCCTGATATTTTGGTATATATTTCCAAAGAAGCCACATTAGATAAATATTACACCATTAGAATATAGATTAAGTATTCATCAAAATATACACATATGAAAAAGCAACTTTCAAATTATATATACGGATAATACATATAATATATTTGAGTTCAGTCTCCGGCTGCTGTGTCTCGCCTCACCAAGATGATCTCAGACCTCACCGTAAAAACTACTCCGAAATAATATACAAAACATGATTATATAATTTTGTAGGCAATCTGAACATCTTATCCGGGATCTTTTTTTGGTAATACTGAAAGACGACATAGAATAGATTAACATTTAAACCATTTATAGCAGAGAACTTGAAATATATATTTACCAAACAGTGACAACCCGGCATGTCCTCAGACTCGTACCTCACCTTATACTCAAAGTCAGTGTTAATATTCTAAAAAAAAAAAAAAAAAAATCGTAAAAAAACTATGAATGGCAGACCTACACACACAGCCAGACGCTCACCCATAACACAGCGCCCCGAACATCAGCGCAATGGAGAGCTAGGAGAGACGGGACGCCATTTTATACAGAACGTATTTTGTTCCTATTAATTTTCTCTACTTCCTTGTGTCTCGTGTCCTCCTGTTCCTAGACTGTACACAGGGCCTCTCGCTACACTTGCCTGCAGGAGGTGTACATACTGCCAGGTGTTGCTTCTTCCCGCATTTGTAGCCGCAGCGCCGTGATCGTAGGTACTCCGAGATACAGGACACAGATGATTGGTTAGATTGGTAGACACTTGGACAGGTGTTCCTTGGTGATGATTGGTTAGATTGGTACACTTGGACAGATATTCCTTGGTGATGATTGGTTAGATTAGATGGAATGATTGGTTAGATTGGTAGACACTTGGACAGGTGTTCCTTGGTGATGATTGGTTAGATTGGTACACTTGGACAGATATTCCTTGGTGATGATTGGTTAGATTGGTATACTTGGACAGATTGGTCAAATTTCACGTACAATTCCAAATATTCAGAGAGGATTGGTTAGCTTGCAGCACCGCTTCTAAAGGCTCACTACTTGACTGGTTGAAGCTGACTGGATAGACTAACTGGACCATTTCATAAACTCAGGATACGACTGGTTAGAGCTGACTGGTTAAAGTTTAGTGCACCACTCAGGACGTGACTGGGGTTGGAGATGACCGATTCGACTGGTGGCAACCTGTCGAAGCTTCAAGTTACAACAGCAACTGACTGGTTTAGACTGATAACAAAACACACCAAAGGCTCAACTCTCAACTGGTGAGATTAACTGTTGAGACTGATATAAAAACCACACCAAAACACTCAAGGCAGTAACTGGTTAAACTGACAGGACTGACTGGTACGCAACACAACAACTGACAGAACTGGTTAGACTGGGACTCTACCAACCACCTCTCCAGACACTCAAACTGTAACTGGTTGAAACTGACAGATTCGACTGTTACCCATCATCACTTGGAAGCTCCCGGTACAGCAATAAAAAACAACAACAACAACAGATAATAATGAACCAGTAACCGGACGTCTCCCAGTACAGTACCCGGTATAGACGTGTTCCATTACTCATAACTGCCACTTTAGTAATTCTTTTATTAATTTATTTATTTATTACGATCTCTTATTACAGTGGGGGGAAGTCTCAACATCCTGAACTGCCTTAATGAGACGTCTTGTTCCTTGACACTACACAAGAAGAAGAAGAAGAAGGAGGAGGAGGAGGAGGAGGAGGAGGAGAGGAGGAGAGGAGGAGAGGAGGAAGGAGGAGGAGGAGGAGAGGAGGAGGAGGAGGGAGGAGGAGGAGGAGGAGGAGGAGGAGGAGGAGGAGAGGGAGGAGGAGGAGGAGGAGGAGGAGGAGGAGGAGGGAGAGGAGGAGAGGGAGGAGGAGGAGGAGAGGAAGGAGAGGAGGAGGAGGAGGAGGAGGAAGGAGAGGAGGAGGAGGAGGAGGAGGAGGAGGAGAGGAGGAGGAGGAGGAAGGAGGAAGGAGGAGGAAGGAGGAAGAAGGAGGAAGAAGGAGGAAGAAGGAGGAAGAACGAGGAAGAAGGAGGAATAAGGAGGAAGAAAGAGGAAAAAGAAAAAAGGAGGAAGAAGAAAGAAGAAAGAAGAAAGAAGAAGAAGAAAGAAGAAGAAGAAGAAGAAGAAGAAGAAGAAGAAGAAGAAGGTTCACAATACTATAATAGGATTGGATTACACTCTGGTGGGATAGAGAAGTATTTATGTGAGTTCCAACACTGTATAGAAGTGAAGATTGAATTAGATTTGAAAGAGACATAGATATAGAGATTTTGAAGAGATAAATAAGAATGACTTAGATTTAGATAAGATAGAAAATTTAATATGAATTATAAATTTAAAAAGACGAATATAAAAGTGTTAATTAATTTTTCAAAGAGATACATTAATCGGATGAGAAATTAGCATAAGGAGAGACAGGTAAGAAATTTAATTAACACACAGTAGCACCTCGGATAACAGGCTAACACACCTCAAGAAACACAGTTGCTCTTCACCTCATTATACAAACCAAACTCTATAGCACCATCCTACCACAATAGCCAATGACCTACCTAACCTAACCTAACCTAACCTAACCTAACCTAACCTAACCTAACCTAGCCTAATCTAATTAAACTAATCCATGACCTGACCTAATCTAACCTTACACAAACTAACATAACCTTACATGGCCTAACTTAACCTTATATAACCTAACTAAGCTTAACCTAATTTAAATTTAACCTAATCCATGACCTAAATCCCCCAACCTAACCTAACCTAACCTAACCTAACCTAACCCAACCCAACCAAAGGACTATGACCATTAACTAAGGAATAACAACATTTTAATCACAGACGGTCAGAAGCAATTAAGGAAATGAACTACAGTGGATGTTGGAGCCATATGTTGTGTGTGGTGAGGCTAACATGTGTCCGGGGAGAGGAGGGGTGAGGGAGGGGGGTGAGGGAGGGGGGGTGAGGGAGGGGGAGGGGAGGGGGTGAGGGGAGGGGGTGGGGAGGGGGGGGGAGGGGGGTGAGAGGGAGAGGGTATGTGAAAGTAAGGGTGAAGGGTGAGGGTGTGAAGAAAATATTCAAGGAAGGAGTTGAGGAAGGAGAAGGGGTGAGTGAAGGAAGATGTGAGAGGGAAGTAAAGGAGGGAGGTAAAGGGAGGAGTGAGTGAGGGAAGGTGTAAGGATGAATAAAGGGGGGGTGAGGGTGGGGGTGGGGAAAGAGTGAGGGAGGGTAGGGGAGTAAGAGGGGGGGGGTGAAGAGAGGGGTGTGAGTGATGGATGATCTCTATCGCCCTGGTTCACCTACTGTTCACTCTTACCACCCCCCCCACCCCCCCAACCCACACCCCCCAGACCCCCCACCCGCATCCACAACCTCGGTGATTTTAACGCCAGATGCAAGATGGTGGGACTGATAAGTGTGTGGATATTTTTTGGGTGGAATTATCTACGATGCGGATTTTGTGGATATATATTGAATGTTAAGTTCAGTGGATTTATTTGGGGGGGTGGGGATTTCTTAAAGTATAGTCCAGTGGATTTATTAGTACTTGTATGTAAATCTGGCGAGTTCATTGTATAAATCTGGAGTCTATTGAGCTTCAGGATCATGGATAATTGAATTTTCTGAAGACATGGATTTTTGTGATTCAATAATAATACGAAAAAGAATAAGAATAACAGTAACAATTATAACAAGAGTAATAATAACAAAAGAATAATAACAACAATAACAATAATAATAAAAATAATAACAACAATAACAATAATAATAATAATAATAATAACAGCATAGGCATAGTAATTTCTGATGTATTAGCAACATAACTACACTATCGAATCAAGATCAGGGTTTCAACACGTTCACAACTTGTCCTGAACTGAAACTAGACAGGCCTAGACCAGGATATACTGCACGTTCTCTGGAGCCTTAAGTATATACCTCGCGTTACATTAAGATTAGCACCCCTAGCTAATCTCACCTAAGGAATTGATGTTTAAACAAGCCACCGCTAACCTAACTTAATCAAAACTAAATTAACCTAACCTATCGTAATTAATTATAACTTAATTTAATCTAACCTATTTTTAGCTTAACCTAATGATCATTATTTTACCTAACCTAATTAACCTAACCTAACCATAACTGCACCCAATCAAAGTGCACATCATCCACTTTATGAAGGTGGAATGAATAAATTTTACCATGAGAGAGAGAGAGAGAGGAATGTAAACAAAGTCTCCCGCTCGGCCTGACAGCTGGCGGGAGACATCAGCTGATTTCTATTTACATCAATTGAATACAAATTAAAATATCACTTCTTCTCTACGTATTTTCTGCCATATCAGTTATCATTATATCACTGCAAAGAATATATATTTTTATTTATTTATTTATTATTTCATTACTTATTAAAATATTTCAAATTTGAGTTATGTTTTATTATTGAAAGTGATAAGTGTAATTATTTTCTTTACCTGGTCTGTTATTTCATCTTTATAAATTGATCTTCTGTTCTAATTATATTTTTGATTTATTAATACTTCAATACTTTACTCAAATTCATTTTTTCCTTTATTATTAGTATTAGTACAGTATTATTATTATTATTATTATTATTATTATTATTATTATTATTACTATTGTTATTATTATTATTATTATTATTATTGTTATTATTATTATTATTATTATTATTATTATTATTATTACTGTTGTTATTATTATTATTATTATTATTATTATTACTGTTGTTGTTATTATTATTATTATTATTAGTTATTAGTGTAGTAATATTATTATTATTATTATTATTATTATTATTATTATTATTATTATTACTATTGTTATTATTATTATTATTATTATTATTGTTATTATTATTATTATTATTATTATTATTATTATTATTACTGTTGTTATTATTATTATTATTATTATTATTATTATTATTATTAATGAAGTACCAATCATCCCATCACACTAACACATACACTGTACAAGAGTTAATGATCATATCTAAATAAAGGCTTCTCATTGGGAATTAAAATGCCAACAGAGAGAGGTAATTTATTTTTACGAAAATTTTGGTTAACTTTTAAGTAATAAATTCTGTCTGTCTTAAGGTCACGTAACTTCCCAAGTAAACTAATATTGTCAAACTTCCTTATTTAAATGGTTTAATTTTTCCCATAGAAAATTAACTCCGGTGCATATTGAGCAAATCGTTTTTATAAATTGATTTTCACTTCATGTTTGTTTTATAAAGAAATATATCGACACTTGTAAAATGTATAACATATTTACCTTTGCACACACACACACACACACACACACTTTCCTCTGAACACATACATTATCGTGCATTTATTTCACCCATATTTGAAAGTCATATCTATGAATAATTTCTGTTTTTAATTATACACAAACACATCCATGACACATATAATGAATGTGACTTTTACCGTAAAAATAAATGTTATTCTATTCATTTAATATAAAACTCACAGAAGAAGAACATTTACTATATAACACAATCTACGTATGAACAAAAAGAACAAAGCATTACAATAACACCACATAAATCCAATAACAAAAACTTAACAATTACAATATATCACAATTTCTTCTATGTTTACTACACAACTTTACGTTAATATTATCTATTTTAACCTTTTGTGTGACGAATATTAATACCAGGTGACAATATTTGCGAGTTTAGGCTGACTGTCTGTCTGTCTGTCTGGGTGGGTGGCTGGGGTGGAACGTTCACTAGTCCACAACCCGCCCGGGGAATTGCATACGTGAGAAGTGTAAGAATGAATAAACCGGATTTGTAACAATGTTCTATGAAGGAGTTAAAGAACCAAGACATGTTAAAAATAGTACTACCGGAGAGCTATTGTTATAACTGCTAGCCTATTATGGGAGGGAGAGAGAGAGAGAGAGAGAGAGAATCAGTGTATAGCAAACACCCACACACGCCTTTTATTTACCTCATTGTGACGTCACTTATGGCGTCTGGACTCTGTTAACTGGCCAGTGTGTGTGTGTGTGTGTGTGTGTGTGTGTGTGTGTGTGTGTGTGTGTGTGTGTGTGTGTTTCCTCCCTTTCTACCTTCTCTCTCTCTCTCTCTCTCTCTCTTTCTCTTTCTCATTTCCTTCCCTTCCTCCCACTGTAACTTCCTCATTTTCCTCCACCTGTACCTTCCTCCTCTTCCTCCTCTCTCACTTCCTCTTCCTTCTCCCTCTCAACCTTCCTTCTCTTCCTCCCTCTCTAACATCCTTTTCTCTCTTCCTTTCTTACTTTCTTCTTATTATAATTCGTCTTCTTCCTCTCTATGTAACTTCCTGCTCTTTCTGTCTAACTGTTATTACTCTTTATCACTCTTTGGCGCTATTCTCGTACCATAAGTGGGAGGAGGAGGAAGATAGGGAGAGGAGTGGGAGTAGAGGGACAACGAGGAGGATGATGAGAAGGAGGGGGATAAGGAGGAGGATAGGGAGGAGGAGGATAGGGAGGATAGGGAGGATAGGGAGAGGAGGAGGGAGTCTTGTATAGTCAATTGGTAATGTGAATATAACGCGATTAAAATGTCATTAATGGAAGGGTGCCTTGTGAGGGGTGGTGGGGGGCGAGGGGAGGAAAGAGGTGAGGAGGAAGAGAATTGAGGGCGTGAGAGGAGAAGAGGGGTGGGGGTAGGGAGAAAGGGGAGGAGGGGGTGAGGAGAGAGAATTGAGGGGGGTGGGGGAGGAAGAGGGGGTGAGGGTAGGGAAGAGGGGAGGGAAGAAGAGGGGGGGGGGAGTAGGGAAGGGGAGGAAGAGGGTGAGGAGAGGGGAAAGAGGGGTGAGGGGAGGTAGGGGAAGAGGAGAGGAGAGGGAAGGGACATGAGAGGGGTGATTGTGAGAGGATGTGAGAGGTGTTGGAGGATGACCGTCAGGGTGAGATGAGGAGGGAGAATGGGAGACAGAAAAAAAGGAGAGCTATAGAAGAGGAATGGGGAGTTGATAAAAAGAAAAGAGGGAGGGAGAGAGGAAGAGAGAAAACGAGGGAACTTAATAAGAACTAATGATTGAACAAGAGAGGGAGAGAGAGAGAGAGGAGGAAGGAGGAATAAGTGGTGAAATATATGGAAGAAAGGAATAAGGAATTGAAATAACACTGAAGAGAAAAAAAAAATTATATAAACAAAAGGGAAAGAGAAAGTCAATGATATATGAAACAAAAAACACAAAAATAAATAATCTTACAAAATCTAATAAAACAAAAAAAAATATATATATTGAAATTTTCCGAATATTTTTTTTCCATCTTCTCTTGTTAAACCTCACTAGGCTGTCACCACCCCCCCCCCTCAACACACCTGTAAATATCATATATGTTCTATTCCGATATATTTCAACCCTAGAGTTCTGATATATTTAAAAGAATAGATATTGTGATCTATTTACCTACAGATGTGATATATTTTTCTCTCCCCGACAATTCCATTACCTCCTCCTATTTATCGCATTCTTCTTCTATATCTTCTTCTACTCCTCCTCCTCCTCTTCTATATCTACGTTGCTTCCTATTTTACTTTCCTTCTTCTTTCTCCTCATTCCTTTTCCATTTTCGTTCCTTTCCATCTCCTCTCTAATTCGTTCCTTCTCTCTTCCATCCAACCCATTACTTAAAAAGAAAAAAAAACACTCCTTCCTTACCCCCTCCCCTCCCTCTACCCCTCAAACCTAAGAAATCATGCTTACCTTCTCCCATCTCTTTCCACCCTCCCCTCCTCCCATCCCACCTTCTACCCCCCTCCTCCTCCCCATCCCCCCACCCCACCTTCTACCCCCCTCCTCCCTCCCCATCCCCCCCACCCACCTTCTACCCCTACTCTTCCCCCATCTCCCATCAACCTTCACCCATCCTCCCCTCCCATCTCCCCCATCCCTACCCATCCCCTCCCCCTCCCACCTCACCCCCAACACCCACCATCCCAAACTCAGGTTACCCCCATCCGCTTAGGGTTAGTAGTCCCTCTCTGTCCATGTACCTCTCATGGAATCCAATCTTCCTGGCGTCATGTCACCCTTGCTACCTGTGCTGTCTCTCCCCACCTGTGTGGCCCGGCGGTGTGTGGCGGGGTCAGAGGCAGGGGGCAGGGCGGGGGCAGGGCAGGGGGCAGGAAGGGCAGGGCAGTGGGGGGCGGAGGTGGGGGCGGAGTGGGGCAGGCTGAGGGTGGGGTTGGGGTGGTCAGGGTGGGGTGGGGCTGGGGGTGGGGCAGGGAGCAGGGGGTGGGGGGTGGGGAGTTGGGGAGGAAGAAGAGGTGTACGTGAGGTATGGGTATAGTGTGTGGGTGGGTGTGTGCCTGTAGAGAGAGAGAGTGTGTGCTAATTTTTGGTTGAGCTGTTGCATGATGCGGCTTTCCTCTGTTAATTAGGTAGAAAGACAAACATGCAATAATTTTACCTCCTTGGGGATGTGTGTGTGTGTGTGTGTGTGTGTGTGTGTGTGTGTGTGTGTGTATGTGTGTGTGTGTGTGTGTGTGTGTGTGTGTGTGTGTGTGTGTCTTGTGTGGCATTAGTGGTCATTATTCACCCAAGATGTCGTCGTCACCTGTAATTTACCTTATAATCCCGTGACAGCGGCCTGGGCAACTGTAACACCGATAACAGCAGCAGCAACGGGTAATTAAAACAGCAGGATTTACAGCTATACAAACGGCTGAACTAGTAACAGAGGCGGGTATAGCAAGGGGTAGTTAACAGTAGCAACGGTGGTAATAAAATAGAGAAATAATAATATTTACAGTAACAACGGTACCAATAACAGCAGTAGCAGCAACAGAAGGAACAGTAACAACAGTGACAACAGTAGCAGAGGTAGCAGTAACATCAATAACGGGAGACAAAACACAAACAAGTGAAGGATCAATAACACCAATAACAATAACAGCATTAGTAATAACAGCAGCAGCTCTAACAACAACAGCTGTAGTCAGAACAGCACCAGAAGCTGTCTTTAGAAAAACTTAAATAAAAAATCGAATAAAGACAACAACAACAAAAAACAACAACAAAAGCCACAAAATCAACAATAAATAACAATAGTAAAAACAATAACATCACCAGTAATAATTGTACATAAAACAGCTGTCGCAAGTATAACATTCACAGCAGCATCACACAGCACCAGCATCTTCCGCAGCCACAAACGCAGCAGTAAAACACTATCTGCAGCAGAAGCAACAACAAGAGCAGCAGCAGCATGTCTGGTTCACCACACCACCACCACCACACTCCCCGACCAGCCACGCCGTATTTAATCATCTCTTTGGTCCAATTATCGCTGATCTCATAGAGTCTAACACTAAGGGGGCGCGGCAGGAGGATCCGATTCCCCGCTTGCCTCTACCTCCTCTCCTTTATTGTCCTTCCAACACCAAAGGCCCCTCCCAACACGCTTCTATTTCCTCTGTTCCTCCGCGCATCAACATCACAGATTATAAAAACCTCAATGACAACACCATGAATGTAATTTAGCGCCGCGTTTTTCCGAGGAAGAACAAGGCTTGGAAAGCTTTGTGGGAAAACAAAAGCCGCACGAAAACAAAATAGGACGATTTCAAGGAAACTGTGTGTAGCATGTGGCTGTGCAGGGCTTCTGCATTATGGTGGATTAATAGACGACTGGAACGCGTCAATTTCCCGGATGAGAAATGGCCCAACGTCCGATTCCCCAGGAGCCTTGTGAGGGGACGCGCTCAGGCCGGTGCGGGTTATCTAATTTACACGTCCCACTATACATGTGCTGCTGTAAACTATTTCCTGGCGGAGAATCTACGTGGAGAGTTGATATATAATTGTGACCAGGGGAAAATTCAGGAGGTAGTATGACCGCAAGTGTGGATCTCGCGGGAAATCGGACACGGTAAAGAGCTGAGAAGATCCGCCATCACAGGCACCACTAACAGGCAATTGTCGCAATACGTCCCTCGTGTCCTCAGGCCACACCAACACAAACAATCCTCCCAGGCCAAGAGTCTAAGGTACTCCTCACAGCTGTCCCTCTAGCCTCTACAGAACCAAAGTCTACGTAAAATAACCCCAAGTAATGACGTCGTTCGGAGGGCTGAAGCGCTCCCCATCGACAAGAAGTCCGCCGAGACCAGAGTCGTCGCCGAGTGTTCGAACATTGTGAGGATGAATTGTATTTTGATTAAGTGGAGTGGGAGACAAGCCAGAAGTGGCACTCGCCGCCCACCACCACTACTACTTTACTGTTCAATCTTAATGGTGCAAAATTATTGTAAGTGGCGCAACACTCGCCAGTTTACACACAACACGTTCTCAATCATCACGTATATTGAGAAATAAGTTAGAATGGTTTAACCTATCCCTCGAGGCTTACAGGAGAGAGAGATAAACCTTACTCCATGTTGTCGTAGCTACACACTGACAAATAAAACAGAAAGGTTTAAACTATCTCTCGGGGTTTATCTCACAAGTAAATCTTACTTTAAAGTGACGTCTCAAACACATGTTGAAAATATAACAGAAAGGTTTAAACCATCTCTTGGGTTCCACAAGAGAGAGAGAGAGAGAGTGTGTGTGTGTGTGTGTATATAAAAATGTATGTGCATGTGTACATTTGTGTCTTTTGTGTGTATGTATGTGCCTGTGTGTGCGTGTTCCTGTGTGTATGTGAGATTGTTTTTCTATATACCTATATTTAAACGCACACAACTAAACCACACATCACCGAACTAAAACATACAGATTTAAACTAACCATTCAGGACACACACACACACACACACACACACACACACACACACACACACACACACACACACACACACAAGAACATGCCATACAGACTTCACCTCACACCGACATAACCTAACCTAACCTAACCTAACCTAACCACACACAAAACACAAACACAGCTTCAACAACCCTTCGAAGCCTACGGGTTAAGAGGGAGCGCAGATGTTAGTTTAAACTGACGTGTCTGAACAGCTCTCCCTGTAGGCCTATACCAACAGTATGTCATACTAGGAAAATGATCCTTACGTCGATTCAATGTTTGAGAACTAGCGTAGGCCTATGTACTAACCTAGAATACGCGCTTAGAGACCTTCTAACAACACCCTCCATTCTCATTTACACCTCCTGACATGTTAATCCGATATGACCTTTAAACAAGTTGACCTTAAATCAAACTGACCTAAGCCATGGGTGACCTTAAATATCTGTAAACTAATAAAACTTAAACCGAGCTGGCCGTTCACTATGGCTATAAACCAAACCCCAACGTTCTCTATAGCTATAAAATAAACCAGGAACATTCTCTAGCTATTAAAACACAGATTATCGTTCACTATAGGTATAAAATAAACCAGGAACGTTCACTAGCTATCAAAACAAAGACTAACGTTCACTATAGCTATAAAATAAACCAGGAACGTTCACTATAGCTATAAAACAAAGACTAACGTTCAGTGTAGCTATAAAATAAACCAGGAACGTTCACTATAGCTATAAAACAAAGAATAACGTTCACTATATCTATAAAACAAACCAGGAACGTTCACTATAGGTATAAAACAAAAAATAACGTTCACTAGCTATCAAAACAAAGACTAACATTCACTATAGCTATAAAACAAAGACTAACGTTCACTATAGGTATAAAACAAAGACTAACGTTCACTATAGCTATAAAACAAAGACTAACGTTCACTATAGCTATAAAACAAAGACTAACGTTCACTATAGCAATAAAACAAATACATATATGAGCCACAAATATAGATACCAAATATTATATAACCAAGTATCCGGAGGTGTGTTTTGGGAAGCTGAAAATGTACAAGCAAATGAACCTGGAGGAAAAAATAAATAAATAAATATAAAAAATAAAAAATAAATCAATAATCCAGTTGTGTTGTGTTATCAATGGTTCATATCCAATAACACAGAATCCCCCCATGGGTGGAGTGGAGTGGAGTGGGTGGGGTGGGTAGGAGTGGAGTGGGGTGGGGGTGGGGTGGGGTGGGGGGGGGGGGGGTGGGGTGGATGGACCTACGCGTCAATCACTTTAATTTTGTCTTCCACTGAGCATCTAATATTGACATAGTTATCTATGCTTGATTAACCCTGTGTGTGTGTGTGTGTGTGTGTGTGTGTGTGTCATGGCCTGTACATCCATCTGGCCTTCGGGGTGTATAATGTTTTCTGTACATACAATACATAATATCAAGTATACATAGCTCTTAGGTATACTTAAAACATACTATACATATACTGACAACCTTGATTTTTTTTCTTAATCTAAATAATTCAAATTTAAATAAGATTTTGTTTTCAAGCCAAGAGTATAAACGTCACAATAGACGAATTATAGACGCTATGAAAAAAAAAGCAGTGCGTGATCCCATATACTAAAGGGTTTCGAAACTAATGACTAGGAAATAACGTAATATGGATACTTTTACGGGGCGAGGGAGGGAGGGAGGGATTATGTTCAAGCAAAGACAATACGATACATTTAATAGAGAAAACCCCATAACAATATCATCAATACTCACCTTTAGCTCTTGGCCAAACTCTTGATATAAGAGTTCAAGAGTATAGAGATAAACAACATTTAATTCATATATATATATAGAGAGAGTAACTACATAGTGTTTTATATATCGAGTGTATCCATAGTGTGTGTCCCAGGATTCGCATAGTGTGGTATAGTATTCATTTGCTGTGATGTAGAATTGAACTCGTGTGATACAGTATTTACATAGTGTGATACTGTATTTATGTACTCGTGATAAAGTATAGATATAGTGTGATACAGAATCAATGTACTGTGATATAGTATTGACTTCTTGTTTGACTGTATTTACATAGTGTGTGTGTGTGTGTGTGTGTAGCAATGTGATGAAGCAAATTATAGTGTAAAATAAAATCATAATAAGTCATTCACCATCTACACCCACCCCCTACACCCGCCACCTACACCCACTACCTCACCCAACAGAAAGAAAAAACACAAAAAATATTCATCCAACTATCAAAACAACACAAGACTTCTGAGAGCACTAAGTTTAGGTAACCTAACCTAACCTAACCTAACCTAACCTAACCTAACCTAACCTAACCTAACCTAACCTAACCTAACCTACCAACCTAATCCCAACCTAACCTAACCTAACTCCAACCTAACCTAACCTAACCTAACAATAACCTAACCTAACCTAACCTAACTTGTAGGAGGAGAATTTTTTGTAAGGTAAAATATAAGATCGGTTTATTAGAAGCCTTAGTAAATTCTATACTAGTATTAGGAAGGCGTAGTGTTAGTAATTAATTAGCTTGTTCAGGTGTTAGACAGGAAGGAAGATTAAAAGTTCATCTAACTCTCTCTCTCTCTCTCTCTCACCACACTAGCTCATACTAACACCTCCCTCTCTCTCCTTCCACCATACTGGCTCATACTAATCATCCACAGAGGAGCTTCCCATTCATACATAAACACCCAGGTTGAGGAGCAAGGGGGGGGGTCGGTCGGTCGTCAAGTAAGAGGACATTAGAATAAGTAGATGGACACGTTCACCCATAATGTAGGACACCTGGGCACTGGGACACGCTGGTTAATGTGATATGGGGGTTAACGTCAAGCTGCCGTGTTTCCTGTGTGATATAGAGGTAAAGTGTGTGTGTGTGTGTGTGTGTGTGTGTGTGTGTGTGTGTGTGTGTGTGTGTGTGTGTGGTAAAGATATCCTAGGGTAGGATATCAGTGTCTATATTTGAGAGTCCTTATATTATTATTAGGAGGTCGTGTTTTGAGTGTGTCATATTTTGAGTGTGTCACATATTTTGAGGGTGTCATATTGTCTCGAGGGTGTCACATATTTTCTCGGGGGTGTCGGATAATTGAAGGTGTCACATATTGTGGGTGTCACATATTGAAGGTGTCACATCAAAGGGTGTCACATATTTTGATGGTGTTATGCATTGAGGGTGTCATATTCAAAGTATATCGCATATATATATCTCTAATAAGTTCAAGTCACGCACTCTCCCCTCTGTGATTGATACCATTTAAAGAGAAAACTCACCCGGGTTTATTTTGATTTCGTTGGTGCCGTTCGTGAGCTTTGAATCCGCATGTTGATATAAGCGCGACATGGTGATCTGTCTCCAGGCATAAACACGACCTCTGATTAGCTACGTGTATACGGTCTCTCTCTCTCTCTCTCTCTCTCTCTCTCTCTCATACAGTATACCTATTTCCAGGTTGGGTCCTTTACTTAGGCTGGGAGACTGATCAGTTACAATAAGCCCACCAGATATAGATCAACTTCCACAACATAACATTAATTGGTCAGTAAATACAGAAATATACACACACACACACACACACACACATACATACATACATACATTACATACACACACACACACACACACACACACACACACACACACACACACACACACACACACACACACACACACACACACACACACACACAGTTTATATCGTTATAGCTCTCCACTATTCATATAAACAAAGACGCCGACCACTACACGCTTCTTCAACCCTTCGCCTCGTTCGCCCGCTGAAGCCAACAACACGTAAGAGCCGCCGCTTCACCTGTACGGACGATCAGAACTACACACCTTAATATGTGTGTGTGTGTGTGTGTGTGTGTGTGTGTGTGTGTACATAAGCTATACCATCATATAACCTTATACCTGCTCCAGCTCCCTACTTACCAAAAAAGAATTAAGAAAGAGAAAAAATTGCGCCTGAGACACCAGCAAGCGTTAGCCACCAGCAGAAGTAGCAGAAGAGGAGGAGCAATAAAGAAAGATCATTATTAACAACTGTGGCAGGAAGCAGTCTGACGGATTACACACACACACACACACACACACACACACACACACACACACACACACACACACACACCTGCTTGTCTCTCAGCCCCGCCACCACCTCACCAGATGACACCGACGCCACATTAATATTGAAACAGTACACGAGCAGGAAAAAGGACAACATGTTACTACTTCATCAAATTGTGATCAAACCTGCTCTTCACCCAGCGAGCAACAAATGATCGGCAGGCCAGGGGGAGGTAGGGAGAGAGAGGGAGGGGGAGGTAAGGAAGGGGGGGGAGGGAGGAAGGAGGAAGGGAGGAGGAGGCCTCATGTGCGTCTTTGCCTAAACCACGACATATTTTGGCGAAATTACTCGACGGATGTAAATCGCAACCCCACCCCCCCCCCTTAAAATATATACACAGTTTTCTTGGAATATTACACCCAATAAACCACGGTTGTTTTTTGACAAAGTATCTGGACATAAATCGTCAAAAAATACTACGTTTCTTGGAACATCACAACCACTAAACCACGACATAGTTCCAACAAATTGCTCGACATAAAACACGAAAATAATACGACTTTTTGTCACATACCACAAGGCAGGTTATATCGCCTCAAACTTACTCCAAATTACACACACAAACACACACACACACACACACAAAAAAAACGTTTTTCTCCTGTTTCTTGTGGGGGAAAATTGACATTTCTCTGTTGTTTTTTCCGAGTGTGAAAGTCTAAAAAAAAAAAAGGAATTTAGTCTTTTTAAAAACACTCTTACAGCGATCGCCCTCCGTCCTCCAGGGTCCGCTGCTGCTGCTAGTGGTGATGCTGGTCTACGGGACATTTTATGGATGCGTTAATTCATATTTAAGTAGTACCGGCCTAACAGATATCAGTGTGTGTGTTTGTGTTTATTAATGAGGGAAGCGAGGAAGGGCGAACGGGCGAGCAGGCCGGCCGGCACAAGGGTGGGAGCCTGCAGAAGAAGGGAGGACTGTGGGAGGTAGGGATGGTGGCGAGGAAGGAGGATGAGGAGGGGTGAGACGGGGAGGAGAGGAGAGGGGATGAGACAAAGACTTCAAGACCCTACCAAAACTATGACACCACAACACTCACTTCAGCCACAATATCAATTATAAACAAAGAGGTACTCAACCACCCTGAAGAACACCACCTTCCCCTAACACTCAGCACAGTACAGATGAGTTAGTTCCTTCTCTTGACTGTGATCCTAACAAGGCTGGGTAATGTTATATCATGTCGCTCTTGATATTCTAAAACCTTGTTCTGGTAAGTTATGTGATCAAAGCTATCTTATCATTTTTGTTCTTCCTGATTCTTTTAAGTTTCCTCTCTCTCTCTCTCTCTCTCTCTCTCTCTCTCTCTCTCTCTCTCTCTCTCTCTCTCTCTCTCTCTCTCTCACTAAGCCCCAGCACCCCATCAGTGACCACAAAGCTCAGTTTTTGCTTGTATCCTCACCTTACGCCCTATCAATTACCCCATCTATACATCCCTTCCTTCCAGTAGCACACGACAAACATTCTTCTCCTGATAGACACTTCACCGACACGTCTCGCTCAAATACCGCCACTCAGTCAAGCCTCCCAGTAGATCGCTTGAATAACACAGCACCACTGAACACAGCTTGACTCCACAGCTAAATGGAGCGCAAAAAAAACAAAACAAAAAACAATAGTAACATGTAAAGCTAAAACACAAACTCTTTCTCTCACACAAACAAGATCATTTCCAGCCTCTCCACTTACCCCCTTGTAACAACCTCATTGTAGTTACCTCCAGCTTGTAATTGTCTTTGGTCTTGCCTAACCTAACCTAACCTAACCTAACCTCATTGTAGTTACCTCCAGCTTGTAATTGTCTTTGGTCTTGCCTAACCTAACCTAACCTAACCTAACCTAACCACATTTTAACATCGTAATGAATATATCACAAAGATCTGGGCTTCCCATGTCCATACTATAAAGCTATATGACTTATTCTTCTTTTAAAAGTCATGTCTGTCCTCACGTAAGGCATAACTGTCCTATTTATCTTTTAAACATTAAACAATAACTCAATCTCATAATATTTTCCTATTTTCCTACTAAACACTAAACACACCTATTTCATCTCCATTAACGTAAACTTCCTTCCACCTCCCCTATATCTCCAATTGTCCTCAACACACACACACACACACACACACACACACACACCTACACACACCTACCCATTTTCCTGGCCAGAAAGATATTGCCTGTTGCAGTGAGGTGTTGCAGTGAGGTGTTAGTTCTCGACCTTTGGACTTATTTACCCGGGTTCCTGTCTCCGTGAAGAGCGCTAAGTGTCGGTGTTAACTACGCTCCTACGAATTGCCACTCTGCCGTGTTAACTGGGATTAGCTAAGCCTGGTCCACCCTCCCTCCCAGTCTGCCTCCTAACCCTGGATAATTGTCACCGGTATTTCCTGAATGAATATGAATGTGTGTGTCTATGTATGTATGTATGTATGTATGTATGTATGTATGTATGTATGTACGCACGCAAAAAATTCAGCACACACACACGTACCCTACCTTCCTCTTAGGGTTAAGCTCACAATAGAGACAATCAATGGAAAGTGTTAAAATTATCAGAAATAAAATAATCAGTAGCGCACGACAGACGCGTCTCTTATGTGAATCAGATGCAAACAGCCAGCCATGACGACACACACACACACACGCACACACACACACACTACTACTACTACTACTACTACTTTGCTGTCACTCGGAATCGAGTATGACAATCATCCAGCTATGGTACAATATGAGTTATTAAGGATGTCACCTTGGTTAGTGAGTTTTGAGGTGACTAAAGAGACCGATACGGGACCCGCAGCGTCGTTCACATTCGTTGCACATGTGGAGGGCTCCATCTACTGCGGGAGGGGCGGTGGCAGCGTCTTTCCGGCGTTGGCGCTAGTCTGCCTCGGTTTTCAGTCGGGCTAACTCGAAAGCATTGACACCTTCTCGCACGGTGCTCCTCCAAGCGTTACGATGTAGAGTACTGTAATCGACTCCCAGGTGAGGGGAGCGATTTGGCACTTTTTCAGGTTTGTCTTAAGACTATCTTTATATCTTTTTCAATTGCCCGCCGGCGTTACTTTACTATTCGTTAGGTGACTGTAAAGTAGCTGCTTTGGCAGTCTACTGTCGTCCATGCGGGTAACATGGCCAGTCCAACGTAGTTGTTCATGGATAATGGTAGCCTAGATGCTCCTACAGTTGGTGTCAGCAAGAACACTGGCGTTTGTTCTCTTGTCTTCCCAGCGAACTCGGAGGATGGAACATAGACTACGTTGGTGAAAGTTTTCAAGTGCCTTGAGGTGCCTCCTGTATGTGACCCATGTCTCACTGCCATATAGCAGGGTGGGGAGGACCACTGCTCGATAAACGTACAGCTGTGTAGATATTTTCAGCTCCCTACAGCTGAAGACACGATTTCGGAGTCTGCCAAAGGCTTGAGATGCACATCTGATCCGACGCCGAATCTCTTCATCGATGTTTGCGTTGGTGGACACCGAAAATGGGCAACATTAGAGAGGGTAGTGCCATTAAGCTGGATGGATGGTGGAGGTGTGTCTGATCCAGGGGCAGGTTGAAAGAGAATCTGAGTCTTACGTACATTCACCTCAAGGCCGAAGTGTGCATTCGCGTCTACATAGGTGTTCAGGATCTCCTATAGGTGGTGTTCAGTGTGAGCAACAAGGGTGAGGTTGTCTGCATACTGAAGATCAGTAATGGAAGCTGCCGACAACCTTTGTTCTTGCCACAAGGCAACGGGGCGGTGGTTGGTAGGCGCCAGTGGGCCTATGCACCATCCCTCTGGAGCCCACTGCTACTCCGAGATCCCTTGCTGATCTAGTCTGGGCCCACGAGGCACCCAATTACCGTGTGTTGCCACGAGGAGGCACAGCAAGAGTCTTGATGGTGAGGAGGCTGTGTACTGGCAGGGGAAGACTTATGCAAGTTGCTTCCCTGTTCGCCACGAGGGCTAGCCAGCGGCGGCAGCTGAAAGCGAGAGGGAGCAAGCACTGCTTGCACCTTAACACTAACATAATGCTGCCACTCTAGACGCGTTTCACCACGCTGTGTGCACACACACACACACACACAGTTTCACGTAGTGAACTGGGATATACCAGCAGTGGGGTCTACCGTATCTGGGGTTTATCAGGACTGGGGTCTATCAGGACTGGGGTCTACCAGAACTGGGGTCTACAAGGACTGAGGTCTACGAGGACTGAGGTCTACGAGGACTGGGGTCTACGAGAACTGGGGTCTACGAGAACTGGGGTCTACGAGAACTGGGGTCTACCAGAACTGGGGTCTACAAGAACTGGGATCTACCAGAACTGAGCACACACACACACACACACACACTCGTGACACTTCGTAATATCAATAAAATAACAGTAATAATAACAGTACAGTACACCAGAGCGAACAATACGATAAACTCAATGTATTTATCCAGAAATAAACAATAATAGTACAAGTTTTTCTTATTAACTTAAAAACACAAAGTGACGTTTTTTACCCATCTACGAATACACATATATAGATTAATCAATTACAGAAAACTACATGAATAAAATCCTACATACAAAATTCGTCTCGATACATAAAATACAGTACATACAGGGTGAAGATTACATAAACCCTACACTTGTTTTCCTCCACCACCCACACACACACACACACACACACACACACACACACACACACACACACACACACACACACACACACACACACACAGAATTAACTCAGACCTTAGTGCATTAACTCTCTATGTAAACTTTCTATGGATTTCAGTATCGTGTTGTAATAGTAGTTTGCTTTCAGACCAATCAATCATTAAAAGTGTCCAGTAGTGAATTAACAATAACCACGAAAAATTCCATAATAGTTTACGAACAATCATTCAAAAAAACTATCTGTACTTGGGGTGATCGATGAATTTCATAATGAACACTATGACTCCTGTTGTCTCGGTAGGGTTGTCAAAATACTTCGTCCGTTGTGTCATATTTTTTCAACACAATTTTGTATAGATAGTTTTTTGAGTAACTGTATAATGTATAATCTAATGGGAGAAATTGTGTCGCCTTAAAGTGAATTGATAATGGAAGCAGATAATCGAATATCTTCTTAAACTGGTCTTTATCATCCTTAGTCCTTCCATATTAACAGCTAGAAAACATAACAAATGATAATAGTAAAATAATTCGAGAAATGAGATAAAAACACAGATAATAAACAGTTATAAAATACAAAATATAATTAAGGAGAGAAAAAAATCCTGAAATATTCCTTTTGAAAAACAATAACGCATAAAACAACAACAATTTACTCCAACGAAAAAAGAAAATTATGAAAAACGAATTAGAGACATAAACAGCATTGTGTCACACTTATAACTATTTCCCCCAGCAACCTCACCCCTCCTAGCAACCTCAACCTCCCCCTAGCAACCTCACTCGCCTCGCAACTTCACTTCCCTTAGCAACTTCACTCCCCCTAGCCTCACTCCCTAGCAACTTCACTCTCACTTAGCAACTTCACTCCCCTTGCAAACTTCACTCCCCTAGCAACTTCACCACCTAGTAACCTCAACCCCCTAGCAACCTTATCTCCCTAGCAACCTCACCCCTTACCAACCCCACCCCCTTGCAATTCCACCCCTAGCCCCCCCCCCCCCCGTAAGAAAACCTCTTAATTCAGTTTCACGCCAAACTTTATATCAATCCACCGAGTCTATAGGATATTACTGAGCGACCCGACACCCTATCTGACACGGATATACGAATAGACGGGCATACGAACAGACGGACATACGAACAGACGGGCATACGAACAGACGGACATACGAACAGACAGACGGACGGACAGAGAGATTACCAGTAAATCCTCCTCCTCCTTCCCTTCACCTCCCCCAATTTCTGGTGGTGGGGAGAAAGTAAAATAAACCCTCGAAAAAAAAAAAATCTATAATATGAATGAAAATTATGAAAACTAGAAACGAATGAAGGAAATAAAAATGCGATAATGATAAGAAAACAAATAATGAAACAACGGCAAAGGCATAAAAGAATCAAATATGTAAATCATCATCAATAACAAGATCTTACAAATATAGCTATGATGATGATGATGATGATGATGATGATGATAACAGCTACAACATTTATTATTATTATTATTAGCATTATTATTCAATCAGGTTGCCATCTACCTGTCTGAGGGTTGGTGACCGCGGTCCACCACCACAAACCTCCCTTGACTTTGTACGTATTTACCCGGAGACCACAACTTTTAATTCCATCCATCCATTAAGACTCTCTACCTTCCCCTGGCCTCTCCTACCTTTAATTACACCTATTAATATCTACCATTACCCCGCCCCCCTCTAATTACACGGTCAAATTACCCCATTTTCCTTAATCTAAAAACAAAATCAATATTTATCTCATTTTTTGGTATTTCTTCGTTTATTTATTTCGTCAATATAACTTTTCTTTAACACTGCCAGGTATCAATAAACTTTTCATGCCTCCCTTAGTCCCTGCTGGTGTCTGCTGGGAGTAGCCACGTGTCTGCTGGGGATGGCCACATGTCTGCTAAGAGTGGCCACGTGTCTGCTGGGAGTGGCCACACCTCTAGCTCCTGCAACAGTACTGACCATACATAGTGTTTCTGAAGTCTTTTTCCCTGGTGAGTATTTTTGTCACTTTTTTGTAACAAATTTCTATGATTATTGATTTCTATGATTATTAACTAGTAAATTAATAATAATAACAAATAAATACAAAAGACATAAAGGTTAAAAAAAATAACAACAATAATAATAACTAAAACTTAACAATAAATGACGTCAAGTAGAAAACGAATAAGAAAAGGAACAACAACAATAACGAAAACTTAACAAATGACACCACGAAGAAGAAAAAGAATAAGAAGAAACAGAAGAACAAAAGACAAAAGTTAAGACAGTAAAAATCTGGTATCCAAATATTAAAGGGAATGTTTCAACAACACACCTTACTCCTAACCTCTCCCTCCTGGCCTACTAACTCTCTCTCTCTCTCTCTCTCTCTCTCTTCTCCTATCCCTTTCCCCCTGTCCATCTTCTTTCCTTTCTCTCCTCCTCCTCACCCTCTCCTTCTATCCTCCCCTTTCTCCTTCTCCCCGTCTCTTTCTCTCTCCCTTTCTCCTTCTCCCCGTCTCTCTATCTCTTTCCACTGTCTCCTTCTCCCCGTCTTCCTCTATCTCTTATCTTTCTCTCCCCTTCCCCTCACCCTCTTTCTCTCTCTTTCCTCCCCCCCTCTCTCCTATAACTATTCCTCCCCTCTCACTTTAGCCTATTTATCGCTCTCTTTCTCCCCCTCTATCCTCCCTAATCCATCTCACTCTTCCCTCCCCCACTACACTATCGTCCTCTCTCCCCTATCCACCAACCTCTTCCTCTTCCCTCCACCAAACACCCACCCCTTCCCCTACGTTAACCTCCTCTCTCCTCCTCCTCTTCCCTCCACCAAACTCCTCCCTCCTCCCCTACGTTAACCTCCTCTCTCCCTCCTCCTCTTCCCTCCACGCCCCTAACCTCCTACTCCACCCTCAGGACCTGTAAGCAACGATAAAAGTCACATTCAGGTAATTTCAGTTGACCATTATCTAAGGTGTACCTCTGAATGATAGTAATTATTCCACTATTGTACTTTTTCTATAAACAAGATGATAACTCACTCATGTCTTGGTTATCTTAGTATAGTTGTTAGACGTTTGAGGGAGTAAGATAACAGGTTTTTTCTTTGTTATCTTTGGTTGTGATGCTTAATTGTTGTGGTATTATTTGTGTCGTGGTATAAGAGTAATTCCTGGTATTTATGTTGTTTATGTAATTGTTTTTTTTTCTTTGTTTAGGTCAGTGTTTATTCAGTTCCCTAGTAAATAATATTGTTTACCAACCACTACTACCACTATTACCACTACAACTCTCACCACCACCACTACCATTATCACCTCCGTCGTCGCCTTTGCCACCACCACTTCCACCTGCACCAGCCCTCAACCACACACCACCACCACCTGCCCTTAACCACACAACCCCGCGCTAATATCCTCAGCCTACAGTAATATGCTAACCCCCCCCCCTGCTCCTCGACCTCCACAGCTTCACCCCCCCTCCCTCTCAGAACAGCGCCCCCACCTCACTCTTCATTGACCGCCAGCCACCAATCAGTTTTAAACCCCGAGCAGTTCCTCCCCACCCACGGTTGAGGCTTGAGTAAAGAGTTGATCCCTCCCCAACAGACGGTCTAATTCCCCAACCAGGCATTGTGAGGAATAGCCACCATCCCTGTTCCAACAGAGGTGAACTCGGGTCGATCCCTTCCTCCTCTGGTTGTCGCTTAAGGTTTCACGCAACTGTCGGTTTTTTCAAGTATAATCGGTTATGTCTACACGGCAGCCGAGCGAGCACTTGAGAGTAATCGATCTTCGGGTTACTGGGTATCAATTAAGAGGATTGGGTGACACGAGGGGGTGGTTAAGGGGAGAAGAAAAGCCGAGTGTTATCGTGCATCTTGTAAGAGCCAGTGCCGGGCGCCTCCAAATAAAACGGTGCCTCGTTGCTCCCTGGCCCGCGGGACCTCCACTGCCTTCAGACCGCATTAAAACGCTTCTACTGGATTCACACAGTGCCACCGGAGAGAGGGCGCAACCCCTCCCCTCGCCACTCGCGGGAAACACGCCCTTGTGGCCGATATCCCCGGAAGCGATCCTCTCCGGGGCTCGACGGGAAGGCTGGAGGCGGTCTTGTAGTGGCGCTGGAAGACCTGAGTTGAGCGCGCGCCAACAATGTTAACATTTTTGGGTCTTGGGAGAGCTCGGTAAATTTCTAGTCTTGAATATTTACTCGCTGGAAGTGGCTCTGGAACTGCCATTCCTAGTGGTTCCAGGACTCCAGGGGAATTTAACAAAGCTTTCAGATTTCCCCAGGGAAGGTGAATGCGAACGCACTTCACACGAGGGTTGGCGTCGGCCCCCATCGCCCTATAGTTAACAATGGACAGGTACATTTACAGAACTGCCTGGCAAAGTGAACAGGTAAATTGGAGATACAATAGCCCGTGTAACACAAATACATGATCATAATTTCTGGAAGCTGCAGTCTCACCTCCTCCTTACCCCCCCTCCTACCCCCTACTTCCCCCTCCTCCTCACCCCCTCCTCCATGATAATCCAAGAGAATACCTGGGAAAAATTCTCTCCCTGTCTTAAAGGTGTTGGTGAAGACGCGATACTCAAGATGCTTCTCAGGGCCTCTTGTCAGAACTCACCGGCATGACTACATCTAAGGAGGAACGAAAGAGAGAAATTTCAAGAGTTTTATCACAGCCTTTACACACACAGTTATCCCGCTACTCTCCTACACTCTGACGTAAACACTCTCCTTGTCGACAATCAAAACATGTAATAAAAAAAAACAGACAGACGTAATAAGAGATCTACATAAACAAGTTTTATCACAGTTGTGAAAAAACACTAAAAACAGACCAACAACACATCAACTGGGAGAGAGAGAGAGAGAGAGAGAGAGAGAGAGAGAGAGAGAGAGAGAGAGCACGCAAGAGTGAGAGAGAATTTAATCCAGGCAGGTGAGGGAGAAGGGAGGCAAAACTCACGTCAAAGTGTTAGTGTATGTGGCTGGTAAACTTATGGTGTGTGTGTGTGTGTGTGTGTGTGTGTGTGTGTGTGGGGGGGGGTCCTCGTTGGCTGGCTATGAAGGACGCCTGCCCACCTCCTCCCACTCTGGTCAGGATTTAAAACAAGTGTTGGGGTCGTGTGGACCGAGACCCCAGCTGGTGAGGTGAGGAGGAGGAGGAAGGGGTGTAAGGAGGAGGAGGAAGGGGTGTGAGGAGGAGGAGAAAGGGGTGTGAGGAGGAGGAGGAAGGGGTGTGAGGAGGAAGGACGAGAAGGGGTGTGAGGAAGGGGAAGGGGTGTAAGAAGGAGGAGGAAGGGGTGTAAGAAGGAGGAGGAAGGGGTGTGAGGAGGAGGCAGAGGGGGAGTGTGAGGTGTGAGGGTGAAGAGTAGGAGGCAGTGGGTGAGGGTGAGGAAGAGGGGGAGATGTGAGTGTGAGGAAGAGGAGGTGTGAGGAGGAGGTAGGGCAGCCTAAACTCACTCACAATTACCAAACTTTTATGACACTTCGCCAAGATAGTGAGAGAGGGGGAACAGTGTCTCTGTCTGTTTGTCTGTCTGTCTGTCTGTGACCCCTTGTGTCTGTCTGTCTGTATGTATGTATGTATGTATGTGACCCCTTTGTATGTCTGTACGTATGAATCTCCCCAGTCTGTACGTCTGTATATTTGTCCTCCTTGTTACACAGACATAAGGACACTACGTCTGTGTGTCTGTACGTATCTAACTCATCGTCTTTAGCACCGTGTCTGTACGTCCCTGTCTATGTTTATATGTCTGTGTCACTATGTCTGTCTTGCCTCTGTGTCTCCCTGTCTGTCATAATGTCTGTCTTTCATCGTCTGTGTTTCTCTTGGTAGATGATGCAGTGTGTGTGTGTGTGTGTGTGTGTGTGTGTGTGTGTGTGTGTGTGTGTGTGTTTATGTATGTATGTGTGAGTATGTATCTGTATGTATATGTGTGTGTGTCCAGTGGTAGGAGTATGATGCATCAGACTTGCTCACCCATCACACATACACACAACAATTGAAGCCCATGGCAAGTGCTTCATCAATAACCCTATCAATAACTCCTGCCCTCACTCCGTCAACCCTCCCCCTTAACATAGGACCATTTGTTACCACCCTTTCCCTCTTCAATCCCTATTTATATGGTCAGTGTTCAGGCGGAGTTCAATCCATTATTCCAGGTACAGTTAGACTCAAGCGCTGTGATTGTCACTCCATCGCCCGCTATTCTTGAACTATTCACACTCTCCCTTCCTCCTCGTCCGCCCCAAGCACCCCTACTCTCACTCACTCCCTCTCACTCTCTCTTACTCTCTCTTTCTCTCTTCACCCCACTCCACCTTTCACTCACCTAATCCCCCTATTCCCACTCCTCTTTGCCCTCTTAACTAACTCCCTCTCCTCTTCTTGTGTATTTCATTTTCACTAAGTAAACACAAAGACCAATCACTCTACTCTTACATTGGGTCAGGTGAAATACCTCTACTGACGCCCCGACTCGTTATACACTGTTATTCATCGTCTATATTCCATCAACATAGGGTAACAGGGGTCAGTAAATGAATAATTAAGTCACCGACCATCTGCACCTGTTATCCTTCTACCTTATACTTGCTTATGCTACATTTATCATTAACTCACTATGCACTCTATCATCATATTACACTTTACAATCTTCATAACCTATTATAAATTCATAATCTCAGGGACTTTTGTGTTAGTGTGTCATTTATATCTATAGTTTTAGTTCCATCAGTGCCAAATATCTTGACCAATATGTCATAAATTTCTCGTCTGTCATTCTGCACTTATCGCTGACGACTTCCTCACTGACACTTCTCTCACTCACAGTCACACAGTCTTCAATCTTCCCTTTATAGATAAGACCTTCACGAACACTAAAACATCGCAGGATCTATATCTCAAGTTTTGCATCTTTTGAATTCTTGGATAACCATTTGCTACAATTTTCACTAAACTAACTTTATACGTTTAACAGCTAAGGTAAATTATTCAGAGTGGTGCTACAATTTTGAATAATATATTAACCAACACTTAATTTCAAACTATTTACATTATTCTGTTAAAAAGGACAAAAAACAAATAATTTCCTACTTAAAATTTTCCATTGTGTTCACCTCAGGTCAAACCTTACATTGACAACAACGACACCAGCCTGAGCTCTCGAGGGAGGGAGGGAGGCACGAAGGAGTGAGAATCAAGGGAGGGAAGGAGAGTCAAGGAAGGGAGGGAGTTAGAGTTGAGGGAGGGAGGGAGAGCCGGTCACCTGGCGACTGTGACCCAGAGGTAATTATGTGGATCGCTTACATGTGGCAGAAAAAAAAATCACCTGAGTCGACCATCACTAATGACAACAACACTTCCTTCCAGAGAGTTATTTTCCCAGTCTTTATATATAAACCTCTAACACGGGGAAGAAACAAAGTCGGGAATAAACTCAGGAATAAAGTCTGAGAAAACTCGGGAATAAACTCAAAAATAAAGTCGGAAGTAACCCAAGGAATAAAGTCGGAAATACCCTCGGGAATGAACTCAGGAATAAACTCGGGAATAAAGTAGGGAGATAAAAGCCCACCCAAGACTCACTATAGGGTTGAGTCTCCCCATAAGACAATTGATTATAGTCGATTATAGCTTCATGGTATCCGGTCACCCTGGCTATAATTTACTACGATAAAAACTTGTACACATAACTAGATGTTGGGGTCTGGTGCACTGTCCATTCTTCCCTCCTTTCCTTTCCTTTCCTTTCCTCCATCTATTCCACATTTCCTTTATTCTCTCCACATTTCTTTCTTTCACTCCATACCTCCTACACACTCTAAATTCCATACACCTTTCATTCCATACTCCCTCCATTCTACATTCGTCCATTCCACACTCCCCTTATCCCACGCCCCCCTCACTCTCATCCACATTTCATCCTCCACACTCCCTCCTCTCCACAACCTCTCACCTTCACACCCCGTCTCCTCCACAACCCCTCACCTCCCCACAACCCCTCACTTCCACACTCCCTCTCCTCCACACTGATTATCAACAAGAGACAGATTGCATAGCCCATAAAAGGTGACGGGAAAGAGATATGGAAGTAAAGTCAGTGTCGCTATAATCAGTGATGCGGTGTATGACTTCAGATTGAATTGTATTTAATAACAATAAAACAGAGTCTTCGATCCACCACTAGACACGTGAGGCCAACATTCCGTATCGGGGCGGACATGACCATAGCGTAGCGTGAAGACGTTGTGTGGAAATAAGTGCAAATAAAGTATAAATGAACCAATATACGTAATCCTATTGCTTCCTGGATGTAGTCTTAGTGATGTTAGATATGTTGTCATTGTAATAAATATTTTTGTTTATAATACCAAGGATATTAACACGGGTCGCTGATACAAGGTGTTTTCAAAGAGATGGTTGTATATGATCTTATTCCTGAGAGATTAGAGTTGATAATCTTTGCTGTAATGAATGTTATCTGTTTACCTGTGACCTAATGAACCACACATGGACTCAAGATCTGTAGTCAGGGCAGGTATGGACTCAAGATCTGTAGTCAAGACAGGTATAAGTGTGTTTGAATTATTAACTGAGAGACATAACTAAGAATGGACAGTGAAGAGACAGATAGGATTTTTGTAGAGGTTAATATCATCAACAAAAGAATGTATGGTGAAGGTAACGGAGAGAAGGTTAACGATAAGGAGTAAAAGAAGAGGAGTTAAAGAGCGAACACTGAGACTTGACACACTCCAGCATCAAGACCCCCAATAGAACTAAGAGGAGTATCAATAGAGCTAAGAGGAGTACCAATAGAGCTAAGAGGAGTACCAATAAAATATAGAGGAGTGCTCAATACAACATAAAGACCCCAATAGACCTAAGAGGAGTACCAATGGAGCTAAGAGGAGTACCAATAGAGTTAAGAAGAATACCAATACAACATCAGACCCCCAGCAACGCTAAAAAAAGGACTACCAATATAACACCACCAAACATTAATACTTCATGTGCTCTTACCGGCTCCTTAAATACACTTTCCTTTATTGGTCACTGAGAGCCGATGGAGTCACAAGCACCACTCCTCGACCCGGAACAGCGAAAACAAATGTGATTCCCTTTACCAATAACAAACACAGACGACATTACGATCCGTCACCATTGATTTTAAGCTCTCCATTAGCCTTTGTGTAAGGAGGGGGATGTGGGTGGGGGAGATGGGGTGGGGGGGATGTGGGTGGGTGGGGGAGGGTAGGGGTGTCAGTTGTTGGTGTGTATAAATTCAGTCGGGCTCATTTCTTATCGATCAATGTTAGAGCGTAAGTGAATGGCCGAAATTCAGAAGAAAAGTTCAGGTAAAGAGACGTGTTGGAGAGAGAGAGAGAGAGAGAGAGAGAGAGAGATGGGGTCAACTACCATGGATGATAAGTGCAACAATAGTAACGTAAATATATAATTGGTCTACAGGAGTTGTTTTAAGCCTCTGAGAGCTGTACAGAGAAGTCATTAGTGTTATATATACTTTCTTAAGCACGCACGACTTTTAAACTGAAAATATATATACTTTTTTTAACTACAGAAATACACTTTTTTTTTTTAAACTACACTAAAACTTTTCCCACCACACCATTACACTTTTTTTTAACTAGGGTGATATATTTTTTTCACTACAAATTAATACTTTTTTCCCAAACTATGAACTTAGTATTTTCATGTTTGATATTTTCTTAAAACTTGAGGAATAATATTCATAAATATTTCCTAAACCACACCCTCAAGTTTAAGTGCGTTTCAAAGTTTTCAGCTGTTATTACACATTTAAGTGTCTTACAACTTTGAAGTGTTGCTACGAAATTAAGTGTGTTACATACTAAAGTGCGTTACATATTTAAGTGTTACATACTAAAGTGCGTTACATATTTAAATGTGTTACAAGTTTACGTGAGACACATGTTTAAGTGCGTTTTATCTGCAAGTGCCTTCTATCTTTTTAAGTGCATTACCGGTATATACAGAGGTAAATATATATATATTTTTAGTGTTATAACTTAAAGTGCGTGACAAGTTTTTAGTGTTACAATTTAAAGTATGTCAGAGTATGTTTCACCTTTAAGTGTTCCACAATATGAGCACTACAATAAGTATTTTTTTTTAATAATAACAACAAAAACTACGACAATAAAAACAATAACAAAACTCAAAGAAAAAATATCTATAGCAACGATAAAAATAATAATAATAAAACAACAACAACAACAACAACAACAGGGCACAACCAGCATTACGACACACCTAAGAGAGAAAAACGCGATATATTTACAACAAACTTAAAACATTCAAGATGGAAACCCTATACACTGTAGACTCCTCATTCTCTGACGTCATCATCACCATGGTAACCAACCAAGAGCGGAGACAACACGAGTGGGAAGAAAGAGCTAAGAAGATGGTGGTGGTTGAGGGGGAAGAGGGGGGTAGAAAAGAGGGGGAAGGGGGAGGGGGGGAAGGGGGAAGGGGAGGGGGGGAAGGGGAAGGGAGGAGGGGAAGGGGGGAAGGGAAGGGAGGAGGAAGGGGGAAGGGGAGGAGGGGAGGGGAGGGGGGAAGGGAGGGGGAAGGGGGGAGGAGAGGGGGGGGGGGGAGGGGAGGGAAGGGGGAGGGGGGAAGGGGAAGGGGAGGAAGGGAAGGTGGAGATATTACACTGTGTTTTAGTCTGGAGATAATTAGAGAAGGTTAATTAACATTGTTACTAAAAGTACTAGAAGTGTAAGTACGTACGTGTGTGTGTGTGTGTGTGTGTGTGTGTGTGTGTGTGTTAAATTAAAGCGCAACACACTAAACCCTTTAATTAAATACTTGTGTTACACAATCCTCCTCAGAAAGGGTTAAACTATCCTCCTCAAAAAGGGTTAAATCCTCCTCCTCAAACAGGGTTAAACCATCCTCCTCAAAGGGGGTTAAACCATCCTCCTCAAAGGGGGTTAAACCATCCTCCTCAAACAGGGTTAAACCATCACACAGAAATGGTTAAAAAAATATCATAGAATCATTTAACAGAACCTTTAACAACACGGAGATAACATAATATAAACTAGAAAGCTTAAAACAACTAATCCCAAATCCTAAACCAGATAAAACCAAACACACAGGTGGCTGGCTTTACAAACAACGTTGATTACAGACAAGAGACTGAACCAAACAATCTTGACCACAAACAATCGCAAGACGCTAAGGTGAGATAACAAGCTCACTAGAGATTAAATGTAACACAGGAATTATGACCTCACTCAAGATGGTGGGTGGCTAGGTGGGTGGGTGGGTGAGAAGAGCCCTCGAGCCGCCCATTAAGTAGGTGGCGTAGGGGGAGGGTGGCGTCATCCTCTCTTAGCCAGCCACACCCTCTCCACCTCATAATAACAACCCTCAAACATGCTTATAAACTGGCTCACACTCCACTACTGCCACCACTTGAGCGAGTGCCACTTGCTCGTGCTTGAGTGTCGAGTATCTCAGTGAGTCTTTTATCCTTAACACTCAGGAGGCGGTAATGCCACCTTATACCTCTTGGCACTTACTGTCACTCTTCCTTAAATGTCGTAGATATATTTTTACATTAATAACAACAGCTTAAGTTCCGAGTTTATTCTCATGTACAATATTGCCAATACTTTTACCAATGGTCCTGAATTTATACCTTTTGTTTTTACTTATACGAAAAAAAATCTAATATTTTTTTTCATTCACTCGTTTTTTGTTTTTTGTTTTTAGTCTGGGATTTTGAAGTTATTATCATCCTTCGAATGTCATTTTTCTAGCGTTAAAGTCAATGGTCTCAACTTACCACAACACCGTTTTGCCCAGCGAGTATTACATATCTTCTCAAGTCGATGTTTTTCCACTTGATAAAATTCTCCCACACTTAATTCTTACAGTAGTGTGTGTCGTAAATCTCAAGCGAGTGACAATGACCAGAGGATGACACATGGAGGCTTATATACTTTTTATTTTTTTTTATATGACTAGTTGATAAAACCTTTAATATCAGTTGAAAAAAAAAAGTAAAATAAGAAAAGTCAAGTTAATTTTTTTGTTTTACCAAGTGGTTATCTACGTCATGATGTGTAGTTGAAGAGAAACTAGATTACTGCATCAGAAACCACAAGCATTACCAAGTTAAATATTTTCTTGTCAGGAGTCGGTCAGTCAGTCAGTCAGTCAGTAGGTCAGTCAGGCAGGCAGGCAGGCAGGCAGTCAGTCAGTCAGTCAGTAGGTCGGTCAGTCAGTCAGTCAGTCAGTAGGTCAGTCAGTCAGTCAGTCAGTCAAAACATTTTCCAGTGTAATAAAGAAACACGTCATCCCAGAGTCCAGTTTTTTCCGTCAGTGGTCACGCCATCTACCGCTGCAGCCCGGGTAATGAGGCGAAGCATAGTCCAATTGCTTACAGGAACGAAAAAATAGAAAATATTATACAAAAGTCAATTTTGTTCATCAGTGATCACTATACGTCGTGTTGTAAGCTCACAGCAACTGTCTAGTGGATCCTGTGTTGTCTTGTCTCGATTATGTGACACTTAACGCGAGATTTTATTGGACACACACACACACACACACACATTAAATGGATGAAAGAATCTCATTGTGATAAATCCGATGCTTTAAAAAAATCCCTGACGTAATTCCAGTGTTTGTCGGGTCGAGGCAGTGTGACAAATCCACACACAGGCTTAGAGATGACTGTAATGTCGCCCACACAGCACCACCATACACCCGCCATACCTTACTTGTGACGAAATATACATCATATAATCTAAGACTGATGTAACGATAAAAAAAGAAAAAAAAATGTTTTCTGATTGGCTGAGTGAGGTTGTCAGAACTGGTGCCAAGGACCAATCGGGCGTCAAAGTCTTAGGTGGCAGCGTGAGACTCGTCCATCTCCGGCAGCCTCGTAGCAATAATTCCTCGATAACACTGATTACTTTTCATATCAAAAGAAAGGTAATATCATAATGACGGTGATGATGGTGAAAATGGTGTGGAATTACGATAGTCGGGAGGATAATGCCGAGGGAAATAAGTCATAATTACGCCCGTAATGTTGGTGGCGGCAGCCGATATTTACGAGCCTTGGCCAGAATGCAATTTCCATCGGCGGTTTGAGCAATAAATGCCACTCAGTAGAACGTGATCACATACCGGTGTTCAGAGGGTGTTGCACTTCATTCCCCGCTCATTAAGCCCGCGTATACTTATGCATTATTTATGTATTAAACCCTCGTATACTTAAGAGTTTCTTTACGAGTCTCGTAAATCCCACGGCCATTACAACTGGAACTTGATACAGAAGGCTTCACCACTCAGCTGTAACACCCCCTTGACGCTGCTTTTTGTGATCCAGGACACGTAAAGCGGGTGTCAGCTTAGTGTGATGCAAGCTTGAGGCAGTGGTTGGCCAAGCTTTTAATCTGCTGGATCAAACACTCTGTTTTCGTTTCACTCCATCCCTCCATCCATCCATGCATACATCCCTCCATCCATCCATGCATCCATCCCTCCATCCATCCATGCATCCATCCCTCCATCCATCCATGCATACATCCCTCCATCCATCCATCCCTCCATCCCTCCATCCATCCATCCCTCCCTCCATCCATCCCTCCATGCATCCATCTATCCAACAATCCATCCATCCATCCACCCATCCATCCATCCATCTATCCCTCCGTCCGTCCGTCCATCCCTCCATCCATCCCTCCGTCCGTCCGTCCATCCGTCCATCCATCCATCCATCCCTCCGTCTGTCCATCCATCCATTCAAGGTGTTCTACGGTTCTGTATATCCTGTTTGAGGTGTTCTACTTGATGAACAAAACTGAGTGATTTAGTCAAACTGGTGATGTTCCGAGGTGAACACAGTAGGTTAGGTTAGGTTAGGTAGTGACACATCTGCCACACACCTGCTGAAAGAGTAACACATCTGCCACACACCTGCTGAAAGAGTAACACATCTGCCACACACCTGCTGAAAGAGTAACACATCTGCCACACACCTGCCTAGACATCGCGAGGTGTGCGTTACTACTGTCAGGAGAGAATGATCACCCACATACCCACAACACAACTCACCCACAACACAACCCACCAACAACCCCAACCCACCAACAACACAACCCACCAACAACACAACCCACCCACAACCCCAACCCACCAACAACACAACCCACCCACAACCCCAACCCACCAACAACCCCAACCCCAACCCCCCACCTCTTCATGTAGGAGCAAGAATCCCTCTCCCACCTCCTTATCTTATCTCTCTCACCCCACCCTCCCCCTCCCTCCCTTCCTTTTTCTCCTCACCATTTCCTCCCACTCTCTCTCACACCTCCCCCTCCCTCTCTCTCATCTCCTCCCTCCCTCTCTCTCTCTCTCCCCTCCCTTCCCTCCCTCTCTCTCCTCTCTCTCATCTCCCTCTCTCTCTCATCTCCCCCTCCCTCCTCTCTCATCTCTCCCTCCCTACCTCACTTCCACCTCCCTCCCTTCCTCACCTCTCCCCTCAGGTAAAACAAAAATCCTCGGGTCAAAAACATGTTTAAACTTCCTCAACTTGGTGGTGCAACATTAAGCAGGTAGGTTTAATGTGCGTCTAAAACTCATCGAAAAAAGTAAAGAGAAAAAAAACACGAAAAAAACACCAACTCTTGTTTTTTTTTGTGTTTTTGAACAAGGTCTTGCACTTCCCAGATAAATAAACACACACACACACACACACACACACACACACACACACACACACACACACACATAATCACAACTCTTCATCCCTCTTAATCTTCCTTCTTCCTCCTGCTCCCCTCTTACCTAATCCCTTATTCCTCTACCCTACTCTCCCCACCTCTTCCCTCCCTTTCTATACCTCCTCTCCTCTTAGAATTCTACCCTCACTTTCCTCCTCTTTTTCTCCTACTCTTACTTTCCTCCAACTCCCTCCTCTCTCCTCTCATACTCCTATCCTCACATTCCTCTTCTCATCATCCTTTCCTTATATTCCTCTTCTCTTCCTTCTTCTCTACACATTTTCTTCTCTCTCCACTTAAACTCCTACTCTCACCCTCCTCCTCTTCCTTCTCTTCCTCCTCCTCTTCTCTTCCTCTTCCTTCTCTTCCTCTTCCTTCTCTTCCTTTTCCTCCTTCTCTTCCTCTTCCTTCTCTTCCTCCCCCTCTTCTCCTCCTCTTCCTTCTCTTCCTCCTCCTCTTCTCTTCTCCTCCTTCTCACAAAACAAACCAGATGACGGAGAAGCTAAAAGACTTTTATGGGTAAGGCTGAGCGAGAGTTTATGAGTGTTATGAGGCAACATTATGAGGTTAATATGAGGCTTTACGACACAACCTCCTGACCAGGGTAGAGGTTTGGTGTGGGTGTGTGTGTAGGGAGGTGTAAGGGATAAGGAGTGAGGTGAAGGGGTGAAGGCATACTTGATGAGAGGATG
>NW_024716058.1:0-72500 GCF_018991925.1 Homarus americanus | reverse complement strand
CCCTCCCTCACCCTTCCTCCCTCAGGTAGATCGTCTCCCAGGGTGCCATCAGTCGTGTGTCTTCTGCCACGATTTTTCATTCATGAAGATTAAGTTGTGTTCAGGAGGTGTGTGTGTGTGAGGGAGGTGTGTGTGTGAGGGGAGTGTGTGTGTGTGTGTGTGTGTGTGTGTGAGGGAGGTGTGTGTGTGTGGGGAGGTGTGTGTGTGTGAGGGGAGGTGTGTGTGTGTGGGGAGGTGGTGGTGTGTGTGAGGGAGGGTGTGTGTGTGTGGGGGTGAGGGTGTGTGTGTGTGTGTGGGGGAGGTGTGTGTGTGTGAGGGGAGGTGTGTGTGTGGGTGTGGGGGGTGTGTGTGTGTGGGGAGGTGAGTGTGTGTGTGTGTGTGTGTGTGTGTGTGTGTGTGGGGAGGTGTGTGTGTGTGTGGAGGTGTGTGTGTGTGATGGGGGAGGTGTGTGTGTGTGTGGGAGGAATGTGTGTGTGTGAGGGGAGGTGTGTGTGTGAGGTGTGTGTGGTGCCTGGATGGTGTGTGTGTGTGAGGTGCGTGTTATGTGTGGTGTGTGTGTGAGAGGTGTGTGTGTGTGAGTGTGTGAGTGTGAGGGAGGTGTGTGTGAGGGGAGGTGTGTGAGGGGAGGTGTGTGTGAGGTGTGTGAGGGGGGGAGGTGTGTGTGTGTGTGAAGGAGGTGTGTGTATGTGGGAGGTGTGTGTATGGGGGAGGGTGTGTGTGTGAGGGAGGTGTGGAGTGGAGTCACGTGAGGAGGTGTGTGTGTGTGTGTGTGTGTGAGGGAGGTGTGTAAGTGAGTGAGTGAGGGTGTGAGTGGAGTGACGGGAGGTGTGTGTGTGTGTGTGTGAGGGAAGGTGTGTGGGTGGTGGTGTGAGGGGAGGTGTGTAGGTGAGTGACAGGAGTGACGGTGTGTGTGTGTGTGTGTGTGTGTGTGTGTGTGTGTGTGTGTGTGTGTGTGTGTTTGAGGAGAGGTGTGTGTGTGTGGGGAGGTGTGTGTGTGGAGGTGTGTGTGTGAGGGGAAGTGTGTGTGGGGGGGTGTGTGAGTGTGTGTGTAAGGGGAAGTGTGTGTGTGAGGGGAGGTGTGTGTGTGTGAGGGGAGGTGTGTGAGTGAGTGAGTGGAGGTGTGTGTGTGTGATAATAATAATAATAATAATAATAATAATAATAATAATAATAATAATAATAATAATAATAATAATAATAATAATAATAATAATAATAATAATAATAATAATAATAACCACTTGGTCTCAGCCGCTCATTTCATTATTTACCAACAATGGGAGATGATGTGAACTGCCGCATCCTTAATTGGCTTGTATGACCTGTCTCGAGAATCGCCCAGGGGGGTCGTCTGCCCCCTCCTCAAGCCCCCCTCACGACCACATAAACCCTGGCTTAATGACCGGTAAAATATTAGGCCAGTCACCCTTCCTTACCTCCCTCCCTCCTTGACTGCCTGCCTCTCACCTGCTGCCTCTCACCTGCCAGCCTGCCTCTCACCTGTCTGCCTGCCTCTCACCTGCCTCTAGCCTGCTGCCCCTGTCTACCTTCCTGCTTCTCATCTACTGTCCCTCCCTCTCTGCTTGCTTCCCTCTCACATTCCACATCCCTTTTTACTTGCCTCCTCTCACCTGCTGCCCCTACTTACCAACCTCTCCTTCCCTATCTACCTACCTACCTACTTACCTCTCATCTACCTCTCCATTAAAATCATTTCTTCCTAAAACATAAAACGTCCCGAATATTTTACCAATTTTCTTAATAATATCAAAACTTCCAAAATTACTCGATATTTGACTCTTCGGTTCCACCTCAACCCGAGAACCGACCCTACCTTACTTGTACTCAATACCCGGATAAGAACTCGACAAATTTCTCTCTCGGCGTATATCGTATCCGAACTCCAAACACCGCATCACTACAGTACCATTATTTTCCTATTCTCGTATCCGAAATCGAACAATTCCAACCGAACATCAACATCATGCGAAAAAAACAAAAGACTAACCAAATTATCGTCCTTATATCCGAAAAAAAAAAATCCGAGCCCCGAACTTGACCCGACTACTCCCGGAAGCCCGTCTAGTTTCCCGGGTCGAGTCCACGGCGATTTAACGGGGCCACTGACCTACCTTTACCTTACTCCACCGTTGAAGGGTTATCTGACGAGCAGGTGTGATTATGTGTTGAGAACTACAGATGGATGGGCTTTAGTGTGGTGGCCTAGGGGTAAGGGGGGTAAGGGAGGAGGTGGGGGTAGGAGGAGGGGTAAGGGGGGAGGGGTAAGGGGGAGTAAGGAGGAGGGGTAAGTAAGGGAAGGGAAGGGGGGTAGGGGGGTAAGGAGAGGGGGTAAGGGGGGGGTAAGGGAGGAGGGAGGAGGGGAGAGGGAGGAGAGGGAGGAGGGTGGGGGAGGGGGAGGGGAGGATAAGGTGGGGAGGAAAGGTAGGAGGGATGAGGGAGGAAAGTAGGGAGATGAGGGGGTATGAGGGGTGAGGATGAGAAGCAGGAGGGATAAGGGAGGGAGAGAGGTGGGGAGAGGAAGGAGTGAGAAAAAGAAGGAAGGGGAGGAATAGGGAAGTCTGGCAATGGAGAAAACGTCAGGAACAAGGAAGAAAAAAGAAATGAAAAGGAAAAGGTGAAGTTAGGAGGAAGAAGAAGGCATAGGAGAAAGGGGGGAAATAGAGAGAGACGTAGCTAAAAGGGAAGAGGGAAAAAATAAATAGGGTAGAGCTAGGGAAGGGAAAAAGAAAGTGCAGGACAGAAGAGGGGAAAAGGATAAAAGAGGAGAGAAGAGGAGGAGAAGAAGGAGGAGAAGGAGGAGGAGGAAAAGAAACAGATAATAAATAATAGGGGGAGAAAATGGAGAAAGGATAGGTGCAAACGGGTCAGAGGATAAAGAAAGGGGAAGACTGAAAAGAGAGAGAGAGAGAGAGAGAGAGAGAGAGAGAGAGAGAGAGAGAGAGAGAGAGAGAGAGATATTACAGTTTTAAAAGAGACAAACATCAAGTCACAAGAACTCTCCCCTCTTGAAAGGCTACCTGATAATATTGTAAACTGTAAATTGTAAACTGTAAACTATAAATTGTAAACTGTGTACTGTAAACTGTAAATATAAACTCCCATGAACCATCACCACTACTCAAAATTAACACTCACACTTAAATCTTAATGTAAACAAACTCACAGACGATTCTCACTTTACACAGGGTAATGGGAGTGGACGTGATCATAGGCTGTGTTGAACTGTACTTGAACTAATCATCTCTCGTGGGGGGAGGGGTAGTGAGTGGGGGGTAGTGAGTGGGTGGAGGGGGTAGTGAGTGGGGAAGGGAATTGAACTTTGAGTGTAGAAGAATGAGCGTTGAGAAAGGATGTGCAGAAGACTAGTGAGTAAGGTGTGGTGAAGGGTGTGTGGTGGAGGGGTGTGGTGGAGGGGTGTGGTGGGGGTGTGGTGGAGAGGTGGGTGGAGGGGGTGTGGTGAGGTGTGGTGGAGGGGTGTGGTGAGGAATGTAGATTATGGGAGAGGTAAGGAGTAGGGACACGGAATAGAGGGGAGAGGGGAGAACAATGGTGATGATGATGGGTTGTGGTGGTGTGTGGTGATGATGGAGATAGTAGTGGTGGTGGTGGTGACAGTGGTTAGTGGTGGTGATAGTGATTTGTGATGGTGATAGTGGTTAGTTATGGTGGTGGTAGTGGTGACCAGGCCGCCGGTGGTCGTAAATAAATCAATACAACGACTAAATGAGAGGAGTCGTGTCTGAGTTCATGGTCGTGACATCATCCGCCGACTCCTCAGCTACCTCCTCCTTCCCTCACCTCCCACACTCCCTCCCTCCTCCCTCACCCTCCCACACCCTCCCTCCTTCCTTCCCCATCTCCCACACTCCCTCCCTCCTTCCCTCATCTCCCACACTCCCTCCCTCCTTCCCTCATCTCCCACACTCCTCCCTCCTTCCCCTCACCTCCCCACTCCCTCCTCCTTTCATCTCCCACCACAACACACCTACACCCACCCTCCCTCTCACCCCTCCCACACTCCCTCCCTCCCCCACCTCCCACACTCACTCCCTCATTTCCTCTCCCACCCACCTACATCCCCCCTTCCCCTCCCACCCACCCCCTCCCTCCCTCACCTCCCACACCCTCCGTTCTTCCCTCACCTCCCACACTCCCTCTCTCCTCCCCTCACCTCCCACACCCACCCCCTCCCCTTACCTCCCACACTCACTCCCTCTCTCCATTATTCACCACAAACACTACCACTACAATACTCGCACAGTTTTATCCACTAACAGAACACCTCCGGGTCCTGTAACCACCGCTGTCTGACAAAGGTAACACACGTAACAGCAGCCCCGTGTGTGTTACAATACCTGCTGTAACACAAATAAATACAGTGGCTGTATTCCTAGTGGTGTTATAAAGAACCTAACTACAGTACATTACATACAGGATCATAATACAGTATTATTTATTACGTGATGGGAAATATCCCATCGTAAAATACCGAGTTGTTGTTGTAGTTGTTGTTGTTGTAGTTGTTGTTGTAGTTGTTGTTGTTGTTGTAGTTGTTGTTATTGTAGTTGTTGTTATTGTAGTTGTTGTTGTTGTTGTAGTTGTTGTTGTTGTAGTTGTTGTTGTTGTTGTTGTAGTTGTTGTTGTTGTAGTTGTTGTTGTAGTTGTTGTTGTTGTTGTAGTTGTTGTTATTGTAGTTGTTGTAGTCGTTGTTGTTGTTATTGTAGTTGTTGTAGTCGTTGTTGTTGTTATTGTAGTTGTTGTAGTCGTTGTTGTTGTTGTTGTTGTTGTTATTGTAGTTGTTGTAGTCGTAGTTGTTGTTGTTGTTGTTCTTGTGGAAAATACGGTATGTTTAGTGACGTGTTTTACATAACAGTGATAGAAGGTGTAATGTTATGTGTCATTTTAAGTATGATAATGAATATAATAAAGCTAAATACAACAACAACAACAACAACAACAACAACTACAACAACAACAACAACTACAACAACTACAACAACAACAATAATAACAATAGAGAGAGAGAGAGACAGAGGGTAACGCATCAATTACCGAGAATAATGTTAGACAGGCGTCAAACAGACACAGACAGACGGATAATAACGCAGTCAAACACAAGAATACTGTACTACACACACACACACACACACACACACACACACACACAGTCATCAATACACACACACACACACACACAAGAACACTAGACAGACAGAGATTGACAAACACAAGAACACTAGACAGAGAGACAGGCACACACAAGAACACTAGACAGACAGAGGCAGACAGAGACAGACAGACAGACAGACAGAGATTAACTAAAGCATCCATCACCATTAGGGTGTTTCTTGTGGTGACCCAGAGCTGTTATTCCGTTGTCAAATGAAGATAAGTTTTTGTATTTCTTTAGTATTATTCTATTTATTATTTACAAAAAGAAATGACTGTGAACCAACTACCACTACCACCACTACTACCACCACTATCACTACCACCACTATCACTACCACCACTACCACCACTACTACTACCATCATCACCACTACCATCACCACTAACTCCTTCTAATACACGACCCAGCTAAAATATGCAAATAGAATCCTCTGTCTGTGTCTGTCTGTCTGTCTGTGTCTGTCTGTCTGTCTGTCTGTTTCCCAACCAAACCATGCAAATCGAATCATCATCTCTCTCTCTCTCTCTCTCTCTCTCTCTCTCTCAATTATTTACGATCCAAAACTAAAATATAAAAATTAAAAACACTAAAATAAAACACAAAAAAACAGACTTTACGTGACCATTTTGTAGCAGCAATCCGATACATCAAGCGGTAATAGGTAGTTGGGTACGTATTAGATCCGATTCCTGCCGTCTGATTGGTCCCTCCGTGAACCACCCTAATTCGCATGTCCGCTATTGCCTTCAGAGGGGGACGTGTTCTTAGTTTTTTATTAATATTTTTATTTTTTTTTATTTTTTTATTTTTTTTTATTTATTTTTTTTACCGGTTACTAAAACGAGTTATGTGAGTGTGGGATTTTTTTTCGGAGGACGGTTGTGTTCTGTCTGTCTGTCTGTCTGTCTGGTGTTCTGTCTGTCTGGTGTTCTGTCTGTCTGTTGGTCTGTCTGTCTGTTGGTCTGTCTGTCTGTTGGTCTGTTGGAGGAGGAGAGAGGAGGATAAGAAAAGGGTTTAAGAGTTATCGTACCTCCGCCACTATACCATCTACTGGACTACTGTGTATGGGACCAGCTCTCACTGCCACCACTGTCGCTCTCACTGCCACCACTGTCGCTCTCACTGCCACCACCATCGCCGATACTATCATCACCACCAACCTTTATCACCACCACTGCCCTCACCATCTCCACCACCCTCACCGATACCATCTCCTCACCACCACACCAACCACTATCCCCATCACTACCACCCTCAACCACACCATCACCACACTCTATCTACCACACCTGCGGAAACACTTACCACCGACAATGAGTGAGAATAACACACTCTTACAGGTAAGTGAGAGGTTCTAGTGATCCTACCTGCCGCTCTATGAACCTTTACTTCCTGTCCTTCCAATACTTTATTACCTCACACCTCACAGCTAAGATAAATAAAATGAAAAAAATAAAATAATAATAATAATAATAAAATAAAAAATAAATGAATAATAATAATAATAATAATAATAATAATAATAATAATAATAATAATAATAATAATAATAGAAATAATATTGAAAAATAGTAGTAATAATTATAATAATAGTTATAAAAAATAAAAATAATGAAACCATAGATTTTTTTTTTAAATAGGTGTAATCTTCATATCTCAAATTTATATCTTTGGTCCAAACGAAAACAAAACATAATAAATGACCAAATTTTTTTATTAATAATACTAATAAATAGTGATAATAAAAAAATGTAAGCAAAGAAAATAATATATGATAAAATATATAAAAAATAGTGTAATACAGATAACTGAAATAAAGAATATTAAAAAAAAAATCTTCTCTAAAATGTACAATAACTTGACCACTCATCTTTCAATTCAAAGGGTCAATAACATACCAGAAAAGTCAAGGTTAGAGCCTAAGGTCAAGATCATAACAGAGAGAGAGTATTTTATCAGCGACTCTTAAGAATTTTACGACTGAGAAAAGGTACAGTACGAAAACCAGGCCAACTGCACTGCCAGACGTATAACGAGGTCTCCTTAAAAGAGGTCCTCAAAAATCGTCTTTATTAGAGAAGAACTTAAGAATCATGTGGTCTTAACCTTTCACGTGTGAGTCTTGCCATAATACCGGTAATGGGGGAGTGGGGGGAGACTATGGGTGTAATACGGCAGTGATGGGTAATTCTGGAACCCATGATGTAATGGAGATGGGTGATTGTGTGGGCCGTCTGATGTAGCAGTATGGGTCATTATAGAGCCACGATGGGTGATTGTGGGAACGTAATAGGGTAGTGACGGGTGATTGTGGGGACATGATACGGGAGTGATGGGTGATTGTATGCGTGTGATATGATAGCGATAGGTAATTGCGGGCGTGTGATGTAGTCCCGATGGTGTCATTGTAGACGTGCGGACGAGTAGTAACTGACAGTACAATGAAGGCTGGTGTGAGAGGGAGGGGGGAGGGGGGAACCCATCTCCCTCAGGTGACCAGAATAATCAAACATAGGTGAATGGATATAGGAAGACATTTCAATGGTAGATATAAACGCCCTATAACCCCCTATAACCTCCTATAACCTTCGTATATAACACTAACTCAGGTTAAAAAATCATTTCACTAACTGGTAAATAGAAAGAGTAATCCCAATCTAATCACAACCCCTAATACGAGGTCAAAGTTCACTCAGCCCATGACCTTTACCAACTCTAATTACAAGACTCATGGTCTATAATGGGTGGTATTATCCCGCTACCAGATATATCTAACTGGTCGGCAATGAATCATATAATTTATAGTTATGATCCAGGTTAATTACAAAGGGGGTTAGAGGCATTGATCTGGAAATTAATGTCGATAGGAAAAAGCTTGGCAGTGTTGAATGGAAAAAAAATATGCCTAGTGTCTCCCCTCCCCCCCCTTCTTTCCTCGACCTCCCGCTTCTATTCTCTTCAATTTTCTTTTTCTAACTTCACCTCTTCTTATCTTCCTCCCTCCCTCCCTCCCTTACTTCAAAATCTACCCTTAATTCCCCCCCCTCTCTCTTTTTTGTCATATTAGTCTCCCTTCCTCACCTTTACTCTCTTCCATTTTCTTTGTTAATTACCCCCTACACCCCTCACCTACCCCCTCTCTTTTTTTGTCATATCATCATCCTCATCCCCCATCTCTCCCACCACATCACATTAACTCAAATTCACCCCTCTACCCCCTATCCATAGAACCCCTATATCTCACCATCCCCCCTCCCTATTTCCCCTCCTCTCTCCTTACCTATATCCTCGACTCACACCCTCCCCCCACCCCCCACACGTTTCAAGGACCCACGAAATCCCCCATACTGAGATAAGAAGTCCCATTCATTATCACTGACTATAAATAAATATCCCTAAAAAGTGTGTACCCCTGCGACCCACGACCTATGATTTACTCCCTGGTAACGAGAAGAGTAAAGGAAAGTAGATGAATCAAGACAAGTAACACCCTGTAAAGCCACAGAACCAAAACAATAATACAATCTCTAAGGCCGTAATGACCCCAGATGTCGACGGCCAGAGAAGCAAATCAAGCAAGCAATGAATCAGAAAACAAAGATAAGGATGATATTAGTACACATCATTGATATTAATATGTTAAGCTAAAGCAGAACTGTAAAGTATAAACCACACCAAACAAAACCTGAGGGACAAAATGAAAGCAAATGGTCTTATAATAACACGTTAACCTCCGAGAAAACACCAAGACAAACACTGGTCAGCTCAACATATAATAAGTAAAAATAGAAGAAATTAAGAATAAAACACACAATAAGAATCAAAATACCAGATTCTTAATAAAAAAATAATATTAAGGAGAGTAAACACACCTGTCATCCCCCCAACACACAGGTAATACAGGAAGAGTTCATTGAAGAGGTGCAAGATGCAACAACAATGGTAATACTTGAACTTCCGTGATGTTGAAGGCCAGGGTTGAAAGAATCCATGCAGAATGTTGCAATTTTTGACGAATCATTGTGTATCAGATGGTGTGTGTGTGCAGCCAAGCCATTCCACATAACATCTGCCTATTGAACCTATTAACTGGAGACTAAGATAAAGTAACTGATGATGGTAATATGCTGGTAATTCAACTGGTAAATGGAGTCAACTTTAGCTAGCAAATGGCGTTTTGGTCTCTCATTTCAATACGGACAGACAAACTAATGTACAGTCTCGTTCAAGATTCTTCCAACACTGCTGGAGACTGTTGGCAACTCAAGGTCGTTTGTTTACTACAGTATATAGTATAATATAATACAAAACAACAAAGCCCAATCATTAATTAAACAACAGGGAACTAAGTAACCAATCACCAATCACTTTTACATTCATTCATAATTTTTACTACGTACTATAGTAAACAAACGGCCTTGAGTTGCCAATTGTCTCCAGCAGTGTTCGAAGAATCTTGAACGAGACTGTACAGACGTGTGATGTAGAGATTAATACCGTGTAAATAATTAAACGAATCTGATTAATTGTTTTGAATAAGTAAACGAAATGCCAGGTAAGTTCTGTTGGTTTATTTCCTATACATACTGAAGAAAAAATTGGAGCAAGTGGTTATATGATTCAGTGTGTGTGTGTGTAGACCAAGGTAGACACACTCCAATCCATCCATCATCTATTCATCCATCCATCCATCCATCCATCCACCTATCCATCCATCCATCCACTACCGAACACCACCACCACTAACGCCCCACCACCACTAACGCCACGAGTAATGTTAACCAATAGTAACAATAACGTATCCCTCGCTCGCTCTCACCCCGTTATTGTTCAATCATCATTATTGTGGAGCGGACTACCGGTGTTGCGGAGGCGCCCTGTTGCCCAGAACGGATTGTTTCCTGGTGCTGCAGTGTGTGTGTGTGTGTGTGTGTAAGTACTAGGGGGATGCAGCTGTTGTTTAAAAAGGGGAGGGGGAGGGGGAGGGGAGGGGGCCATTTTATGAGTAACGTTTGACTGTCCGTTCATTCCCGCTGATTTCCGTTCTTGTTGACATTCGTTCCCGTTGGCACCCGTTCCATCCCCGGTCTCATTATTCCCCTCCTCACTAAAACATGCAAAGAAAGGCACTGTACTTAATACCCGCTCTGTCTGTCTGTCTGTCTGTCTGTCTGTCTGTCAGTCTGTCTGTCTGTCTGTTAGTCCACGTCTACATGCCTTCAGAAATATTCCTTAGTCTATTTCAATTTATATTAAACACATTGTAACATCAAACTATTTTAACCTATTTTAAAGCAAATTATGGTAATCCCGCTGATTTTAATTGCTTTTATTTCATTTTCACCAAATAAAACTAATTTAACCTATTTTTAATTCATATCTATCAAATGTTACTATTATTTATTCTTTAATTTCCTCTTTTTTTCAATATTTACTGTCATCTTTCTCTCTTCCCTCTCCTCACTCCCGATTATCAACGCTATTTCCCCATTTCACTTTTCGCTTCCTACTTTTTTATTTATTTTTTCCATTGCCAAAGTGGTAGTGGGCGCGTGTATCGAGACGGCCTGCCACGTCACCCGTCACCTGTCAGTTACCACTTAATTAAGGTGTCAATAATTAACACGGTGTACCGGGCAGGTGAGACTGGCCGTGTTTACCTTTGCATCACTGGCGATTAGGACCTTTGTACGGGGGGTTGGGGGGGTGGGGGTTGGGGTTATGGGAGTGGGGTGGGGGTGGGGAGAAATGTGTGTTTGTGTGGGGGGAGAGGGTGAGTGATAAGGAATAGGAGGTGTGAGAGGAAGTTGGGGTGGTGGGGTGGTTAGAAGGGGTGTGTGTAGGGGTGTAGATATCATACCCCCCGCCTCCCACCACCCACATACTGTACAAACAAACTCTTACTCTTGGTTTACTCTTCCAAAACAATTCCCCATCAGTAGCCACAACACATTTTCTCATTATACAGTAATTACTTATCCCCAATATGTATGAAATGACAACGGTAAGTGTATCAACCCAAGAGTATTAATCATATTATCTAACAGTGTGGAGAGACGTAAATGACATACTGGCCTCCATCCGTCTTCAGGACACCAAAAGAATTCTCCATTAACCTCCAAACTTTAAGGAGCCGTGACAGCCTCTCCAACCCTCCTCCCACTCCACTCCCTCTCACGTCAAGCAATGGATGAAATATTACCTCCAAAAAAATATATGTGTTTCTTAGTTATTACTTAAATAATCCATCTAAGAGAATTCAAATTGCTTATAGGCATCCCAGTGAGCTTATAAAAACGTGAAGATATACAGTATATATGCATAAATGTATATTATATATTATTTTTATAAGATTCCTGAGCCAACACGGTAGCTCACACATTTCACGCTTGGGAATTGGCTATTTTCACGGAGAAGAGAATTTTCGCCTCAACGTTAGTTTTTCTTTCGCCAATTTTCAAGCGTGAAAAATTGATGGAACAGACAGCTAAAAATACCACGTAAATCTAATCCATTCTAAATCGCGTATTGTATTTACCCGACGGAGGCGTGAAGGAGGCGATCATTCACTCACGAAGGAGGGAAGAAGAAGGAGGTGAAGCGATTGATCTCAACCTAAAGTGAATCTGTTTACCTTCACGGGGCAGGATCGTCTGTGTTATTGGGTGTGGCTTCGTAGTGGTGTGTGTGCAAGGCCATGATTGGTTGGCTAAAAGGGTCATGATTGGTTGGTTACAAAGCTTGATTGGTTGGTTAAAAGGGTCATGATTGGTTAGTTACAAAGCCATGATTGGGTTAATGCCTAGGAGCTGTGTTACATATGACAACGTTAAACAAAGTCATTTTTTTTTTTACCAAACGAAATCAGTGAATGATGGATATTTATAAGGGTAGAACTGTATCACATCTTCACTACACACACACACACACACACACACACACACACACACCTACACCCAACACAAACCACTATAAAAGTAACACACCACACCACACCACACACCACCACACCACACCACACACCACCACACCACACCACACACCACCAATGTATCACTCTATACCTACATCTAATAATCCTATTTGACCGATACCTTAAAAGCCTGAGCATGACTACCTTGTTTCAATCAACTCTGGACAGGTATTGTAAGTCAGGTGTAAGGTATGAATGTTTGTAAGGACTGTTTAATATGAGGTATTTAATGTGATTCGATTTTATTCAATTTCAAATATTTTTTTGATAGGTTAGGCATTAAATTCAAGCATTATTTAATAGTTTAGGAATTAGTTTAGGAGCAAAATTAATTGGTGAGGTATTAGTTTAAAATATATTAATAAAAAAAAACATTATTTAATTGGTTAGGGATTAATTTATGAAAAAATATTAATTGGTTAGGCATTAATTGCAATTCTATTTTAATTGGTTAGGCATTGAATTCGTATGTTTTAAATTGGTTAAGTATTAATTTAAAACATCTAATTGGTCAGTCACATGTTGTAATAGGTCCAACATTACATAAACATATCGTTATTCCGTAATTGGTTAACTATTACAAGTAAACATTTCCTAATTGGTCAGACATAACGCGTAATCATTTCCTAATAATTCAAACTTAATAATATATATATTTTTTAATTAATCATTTTAATTTACACCTTTAATTAATAACTAAAATCACTACATAAATTTTCAGGTATTACAGGTAAGGATTTTATATCATCGTTAAGTCGCTATTCATTAAAAAGCTTTTCATGTTAGCCTAAACATTAAGGTCATAACATTCTATTAACACTCATTTACAATCATTTACAATCATTTATAGTCATTTACAATCCTTTAGCATAACGGTACACCAATCCTGTCTTGAGTATTACCCAGCATACTAATACACATATTAATTCTTATCCGGATATTCACCAGTATAAAAAAAACACGACCACACACACACACACACACACACACACACACACACACACACAGTGACATCAATGAAGGTGTTGAGGATGGTGATCGTCTTCCCTCCTGGTTGATGAGACTGTGTGTGTGTGTGTGTGTGTGTGTGTGTGTGTGTGTGCACCGAGACAAACACACCCACATATTTTGTTTCTATAAGACACCTATTTAATTTCCTCTCGAGTCCCCTTCCTCTTCCTCCTTCCTTCTCTTCATCCTATTCTTCCTCTTAGTCTTTCCTCATTCTCCTCTTTTTCCCCTATTCCCCCTCATCAACCTTCTCACTACTCCCTCCCCTTATCTCCCCTTACTACCCCTATCCCTTTATTCCCTCCCTCCTTCCTCTATCATCCCCTTATCCCTCACCCCCTTCCCCTTACCTCCTTCCTTCCCCCTCATCTCCCTACCTACCTACCTACCTCCCCCTCCTCCTCTCCCCTCATCCCCATCCCTCTCTCCTTTCCCCCCTCCCCCTCATCCCTCCCTCCCCCCACTGCGTGCCAGGCTAGCCGAACTATCCTCCACACCGGATAATCTCATGGTCGTTCAATACCGTCATGCGATTTCGCGATCTTTTGGGTCGTGTGCGTGACGAACTGCCAAATTACAAGGCGTCCCGAGAAACGACGTTGTAAGGATAATATCATTCCTCTCTCTCTCTCTCTTTCTCTCTCTCTCTTCCAATCCCTTTTCTTCCTCACTTTTTCCTTCCTTCTGTCTCTTCCCCCCTCCCTCCCTCCCTCCCTCACTCACTCACCCACTCTCTCTCCCTCTGTCAGATGTCTCACTACCAGCATTGGGAGAGCACACAGAGTACAGGTGTGTGGGTGAGTGTGGTCCTACCTGTCGCGTGCACCCAAACCGTTGCTCATTAATTAACAGCAACACCTGGCCACAAACGTCAGGTCGACCCCAAAACACAAGATGCATGGGAGAATATTTTTAGCATGGGAGGTCACTTGTATAACAATAAGAGGCCATTGTGGGTGGGTGGGTGTGTGTGTGTGGGTGGGTGTGGGTGTGTGTGTGTGTGTGTGTGTCAAACATAATTCAGTAAAAAGTACGTCTCTCTCTTTAAACTTGCTTCATTAATTAACATGCCTCTCGTTACTTCTCTAAGGCCACCACCGTCACTATGTAGTCAACTGCATGATCAATCTTCTCCTTAAGTAAGTCCTTTCCCTTCGTTAAACAAGAATATTTCGTTATACTTAATTCGTTAAACCTTGTAGCACTTTCCCTTCGTTAAAAAAATTCGCTATCCATACTTCGTTAAACCTTGTAACCATCTCCATCACCAATAAATCGTCTGGAAAAAAATAAATAATCCCCCACTTCGTTTAACAGACACACACTCACTCCCCCACCTTTCGCTATGCACCATTCTAACACCTCCTCGTTGATCTCTGACAAAGCCGAGAACTTGGAAAGCCGAGTCGTTTAAAACATATTTACGTCGGCCGGCTCACCCAGTCTATCTACCAAAGAGAATTATTGATGAATCTGGTATGCTGGTATAACACTCAATCGTGCCGCCTGTGTGTCTGTCTGTCTGTGTGTCCACCGATACTTGAAATATACCCCCTCTTTCTCTCCCCTACCCCTGCCCTATCCTCCCCCCCTACCCCCAGAATCCTCCCCTTCCTCTCCCCCTCCCTCTCTTCCTCTCCTATACCGCCTTTCCTCTCCCCTTCTTCCCTTCCTCTCCCCCTCCTTCCTTCGCTCTCCCCCTCCCTCCTTTCCTCCCCCCCTCCTCCTTCCTCCCCCTACCTCTCCATCCCTCCCCTCCTCTTCCCTCAGTATCCTTCATCTCCTCCCCTCATCGATAGAAGGAGGAGGAGAAGGAATAAGAAAGAAGGGGAATGGGGAAAACGCCAAGCCCCTAGCTAATTGATTCCCCTAATTAACTAACCCCCTCTAACCAACCCCCCCTACTCCCAACCACCTAACTAATTAACCAACTCCCCTACCCACCCACCCCTCCACGCCCCACTAGGAAGAGCATAATAAAAGGTTAAGTTAGAAGACTGAAGGTGTGGTGATGGTGACAACTAAGGGCGCAGGGAGAGGATCATCCACCTCCTCTCACCCTGTTGGAATTTTCAGTGCTATGCTTCGGGACTCCCAGCTGAGTTAACCGTGCTTAGAACTTTTTGTTGTTGTTGTGGTGGCGGTGGTAGGGTGGTGGTAGGATGGTGATAGTGGTGGTAAGATGGTTGTTGTGATGGTTGTGGTGGTGGCTGGAGTAGTGATAAAGAGTAGGGGGGGGTATCTAATGATGGGGTGGTTGGGGTGATGGTGGTAGTGGTTGGGGAGGTGAAGGTGGTGGTGATGGGTATGGGGGGGTGGTGGTAGTATAGGCTTGGGGCGAGTGTGTTGATAGGTGTGGGGTGGGTGTGGGGTGGGTGGATGATGGTAGGGTGATGGTGTAGCGGTGGTGGTGGTGGTTGGAGACAGAATAGGCGAAGTGGAGAGAGAGAGAGAGAGAGAGAGAGAGAGAGAGAGAGAGAGAGAGAGAGAGAGACGCACACACAAGAGTTAACCAGCTATTTGTGACAAACTTCGAAAAAAAGTCTGAGAAACACAATCACAACAGCTTGACCATGAGAAACACGTCGAGTGGAGAGACAGAGAAAGAGACAGACACATCTAGTGGTGAGACAGAGAGACACATCTAGTACGGACCAGTACGGACGGGGGCTCAAAATGTAAACACTGTTGACGTGAGTAACAGCTGATTGACCTAAATTCAATGAACCTTCACCAGAGGTCGGGACGAACTACCAGGGTCATCTGCCCCTCTCCACCTCCTCCCTTCTTGATTTACTTCATTACTTAATTGATTATCTTGTTTACTTATTCACGTTCTCGCAAATTATCTCAAATCACTTTAAGCTTTGAGTCACTTAACTACGTCCTTGCTCGTTTATTTACCTACTCTCTCCCCCTTACTCACTTATTTACCCACTCTCTCCCCCTTACTCGCTTATTTACCGACTCTCTCCCCTACTCTGCTTATTTACCTACTCTCTCCTCCTTACTCCTTACTCTCCTTACTCTCTCCTCCTTATTTACCTACTCCCCCTTACTCGCTTATTTACCTACTCTCTCCCCTTACTCGCTTATTTACCTCTCTCTCCCCTTACTCGCTTATTTACCTAATCCTCTCTCTCACTCGCTTATTTACCTACTCGCTCATATTTACCTACTCTCTCCCCTTACTCAGCTTATTTACCTACTCTCTCCCCCTTACTCTATTTACCTACTCTCTCCCCTTACTCGCTTTACCTACTCTTTCCCCTTACTCGCTTATTTACCTACTCTCTCCCCTTACGCTTGTTACCACTCTCTCCCCTTACTCGCTTATTTACCTACTCTCTCCCCTTACTCCTTATTTACCTACTCTGTTTACCTACTCTCTCCACCTTACTTATTTACGCTTATTTACCTCTCTCTCCCCTTACTCGCTTGTTACCTCTCTCTTACTCCCCCTACTATTACTCCTACACACTCGCTTATTTACCATACTTACACATACATAGTGTCCCCCAAAAAGTATTGGTACCCCTAGTTGATGTCGTTCGTGGTTTTGTAAGCAGTTAGTCCACTGGTTAGTCCACACACACACACACACACACATACCTATAACATCACTCCATAACCACCATCCCATAACCACCATCCCATAACCACCATCCCCCATCCCAACCATCCCATAACCACCATCTCATCCACAACCTCACAAAACCCAGACCAAAAAAAAAAATCTCACAAAACCAAACCTAAAACAAAAACAATTTCACCAAACTTGAACAAAAACACAAACAAATCCACACATTAAATAAAACATAAAAAACAACAACAAAAAAACACCTTTCACCCTCCACCATATTGTCAACTTGTCATTTTCTCCTTGACGGCTTTTTGTGAGAGAGAGAGAGAGAGAGAGAGAGAGAGAGAGAGAGAGAGAGAGAGAGAGAGAGAGAGAGAGAGAGAGAGTGTGTGTGTTCCTGTGTGTGTATGCATATGTACGTGCATAAGCGTGTGTGTATGCGTGCGTGTCTGCCTCTATGTTTGTGACGTCCCCAGATAATGGAAAATTGAGTACTAATTCTTGGTTATTTTCTATAAAAGCAAGAAGTGATGATGATAATTTCACGCGTGTTGGATAACCGATTTTAAACACTGGTAATTTTTCCCCTGTGGAGATGATGAGGAGGTGTGAGGGTAGTCTTACGTTCCCAGATGTTTTGTGTGTGTGTGTGTCCCAGATGTTTAGTGTCCCAGATGTTTAGTGTGTGTCCCAGATGTTTAGTTGGTGTCCCAGATGTTTGTTTGGTGTCCCAGACGTTTGTTTGGTGTCCCAGATGATTGATCGGTGTCCCAGGTGTTTGGTCGGTGTCCCAGATGATTGGTAGGTGTCCCAGATGATTGATTGGTGTCCCAGGTATTTGTCTGGTGTCTCAAAAGGTTAGAATTCAATCATTTATTCAAGTCACACGTGTGTGGTTTCAGGTGCTCGTGTTAATGAGGAGTTTTCTTACGCACGTGGATAAAGTTACGCACTAATGAAGACGCACAAGCATGAAGACACGTAGACGATGACGCACGGCCATTTGGGAGCACGAACGCATGTGGCAGGAAGAGCGCATAATAAATAGGACAATGAATGCAGGAGTGTGTAGCATGGGTGTGTAGGAGGAAGAACCCATGGGTGTTTCCTCAACTACACCCATATCATACAGTACGTCTACACCCTGACCATACGCCTACAACCCACCCAAACCACCCACACACCCTACACCCATCCACACACACACACACACACACACATACTAACACACACAAACACACAAACACACACCATCGCTAAAGCTCACCATGGGTAATTGAGTTCTGTGTGCCGGCATTATGCGCCTGACTTTGGCTATCTGCACCATGAATAAGTCCTTTTGGAAACTGACGGCCCTGACAACCTTGCCTTCACGACCGTCGACAGCTGCAAAAATTAGCCCCATGATTTATACACGATCCCTGTTGAATATGAGAGACCCGTAATGAACTTCATGACTGTACGCTTCTATTGTTTTTTTTTAGGGGCTCTGGGGGCCTGGGGGCTCCTGGGGGCTCTGGGGGTTCTGGGGGCTCTAGGAGGGGCTCTGGGGGCCCCTGGGGAAGCTCTGGGGGAGTTCTTGTTTTTTTATATTTTGTTGTCTCCTCCACCACTTCTCTCCCTCCCCTTTCCCCATTCCTGTCTAAATTACACCCTTAAAAATATATAGTATAATGACATTCTTATCACCTAAATACAACCCAACCTAACCCATCCCTCCCCCCCACACACAGACAGCCTTATCCTCTAAACACAGGCTTATAATCTACACCTTATATTCAACACACTTATCATCTAAACACACAGGTACCATCTCCCTTCCCCCACCCACCCTCCCTCCCACTGTCTCTCTATCTCCTAAACACACTATTCCGATCTATATGTTACACTACCTATCCCCCTCCTAACCTAACCTATCCCACGCGTTTTATCACCTCACTATTACCTCCTAAAAATCTATCTTTTCCTCACATTCTACCGAGTAAGTATCCTTATTGTCACTGTCTTCTATCCACAAGCTTATCGCCTAAGTGCACCCTGGGAGATCTTGGTTACACCGGGTTTAGCTCGTATCTTTAGCTTCAACATATACTACGGTGCATCTCCTGAGCTGTTATTACACTCTGGGAGGGAAGGAGTGAGGGAGGGAAGGAGTGAGAGAGGAAGGAAGGGGTGGAAGAGTGGAGGGAGGGGTGGAGGAGTGGAGGGAAAGAGAGAGAGAAAGGGTAGGTTAAGATAATGGAAAGAAGGGAGGGAGGGAAGGTGGGAGGGAAAGAGAGAGGAAGGGTGGGTTAAGAAGATGGAAGGAGTGGGAGGTTTTGGAAGGCGACAAGTGAAGGAAGGGAAGGAAGGAGGGCTAAGAGGAGTAGAGGTAAGGAGGAAGGGTTAGAAAGACGACGACTGACAGACAGACAGACAGACAGACAGACAGACAGACAGACAGACAGAGCAGGTAAACAATCTCATCATCCGGAACGCAGGTAATCATTTTCTTGTCAACACCTGTAAGACGTAAAGTAGTTCAATATTTACATGGGTGGCAGTGGGTGGGGTGTGTACATGGGTGGCAGTGGGTGGGGTGTGTGTACATGGGTGGCAATGGGTGGGGTGTGTGCATGGGTGGCAGTGGGCGGGGTGTGTACATGGGTGGCAGTGGGCGGGGTGTGCACATGGGTGGCAGTGGGCGGGGTGTGCATGTGGGTGGCAGTGGGCGGGGGTGCACATGGGTGGCAGTGGGCGGGGTGTGAACATGGGTGGCAGTGGGTGGGGTGTGTACATGGTGGCAGTGGGCGGGGTGTGCACATGGGTGGCAATGGGTGGGGTATTGTACATGGTGGCAGTGGGCGGGGTGTGTACATGGGTGGCAATGGGTGGGGTGTGTACATGGTGGCAGTGGGCGGGGTGTGTACATGGGTGGCGAGAGTGGGCTGAGGTGTGTACATGTGGGTGGCAGTGGGCGGGGTGTGTACATGGTGGCAGTGGGCGGGGTGTGTACATGGGTGGCAGTGGGCGGGGTGTGCACATGGGTGGCAGTGGGCGGGGTGTGTACATGGGTGGAGCGTCACGACACTCGCCTCGCCCACACATTCAACACATCTAAGATTCCGTGCAAGAAGGGTGTCTTGTTCCCCCCACGACGACCAATCCTCGTTCAGCATCGACCAGCTTATTGTCGGTATTAGTGTGTGTGTGTGTGTGTGTGTGTGTGTGTGTGTGATAGCCTGTCTATTAAATTTTCGAAATTATATGTACAAAAATTATCATCTTTCGCAAATATAAAAATCGCATTACAATTTTTTATATGAATCAAATAATAAAAAAATGGGATTTTTAAACAAACTTACCGAAATACTAAAAAAACAAAACACGATTTCATATAAAAAAAATTTGTCTCGAATCTAGAACTACCATGGAGTGACGTCACACAGGGCCAACGAGCCTATAGGAAGGTTAGGTTAGGTTAGGTTAGGTTAGGTCAGGTCAGGTCAGGTTAGGTTAGGTTAGGTCAGGTCAGGTCAGGTCAGGTCAGGTCAGGTCAGGTTTAATTCGTTGCGCCTGAGTAAATAACATCGCATAGCCCTCTTGTACGTGGTAATTCTCCAACATACTCATGAGAGATCTGGCTTAAAAAAAAAAAAGTTAACGTGTTTTTAAGCGTCGCCATCCGTGGTAAGAGACAACACCATGAAGCTTTATATTTTAAAAAATTTACAGTAGCTTGAAATCTTAAACATCCCCCAACCACCCCACAGCCACCCCACAGCCCCCACACCTACCCCAACCACCCCAACCACCCCACCTCCCCAGCCACCCCCCCCACCTCCCCCACAGCCACCCCCACCTCCCACACAATCCCCACACCCACCACCTCAGACAAGCGTACTGTATAATCACCGAAGAATCAAAACTACTGTGTACGGCCGTCAGGAGGCGTTGAGGAAGCTGCAACATCAAGATCTAACCTCCAACACAAGACGAGGATAAACATCTTATCTCGCTGCAGGAACCAGTTTGGGGGCTCCTCATTACCTACCTGCTGAGTGGCTAAACCTCACTCCACGGGGAAATGTGTTTGGTCCATGTGCCGTAGTGGGAAAAAATACTGTATTGTGGAGTAAAAATAAGGATACGTGGATGATGTGATGTGTATTAACATTCTTTTCATCAGTTTTCGAATCGGTGGACGAGGGGCACAATTATGATGTGGTATATCTCGACTTTAGCAAAGCCTTCGACAGAGTCCCCCACGAAAGACTAATTAGAAAGGTAGAAGCACAAGGCATCAAAGGTAACATCCTTAAATGGATTAGGGCGTGGTTACAGGACAGGAAACAGCGAGTGAGCATTAACGGCACTAAGTCCCATTGGAGCAACGTCACAAGTGGAGTTCCCCAGGCTCAGTACTTGGACCATTATTATTTACAATATATACATAAACGACATAGATATCATAGACAGCAACATAAGTAAATTTGCTGATGACACTAAAATAGGACGTGTTATTAAATCTAGCCGAGGACTCACTTAAAACTACAGGAGATGTAAACAGAGGAAACCAGATACCAGATGAACAACGATGCCATGGAGAAATCCGACTGCGAGAGAGAGATTTAGGTGTAATGATAAGTGAACCTTAAGCCAAATAAACAATGTGTTTTTGCTCGTATAATGGCTAATAAAGTACTTGGGTTCATACAAAGGAGTGTTAGTTACAAGACTAGCGAGGTCATCCTAAAACTGTATCTTGCTCTTGTGAGACCACACCTGGATTACGCAGTTCAGTTCTGGTCACCGTATTACAGAATGGGTATAGAATCCTTGAAAAGAATTCAGAGGAGAATGACAAGACTAATCCCGGGCATTAGGAACCTTGAGTATAGAGACAGGTTAAAAGCATCTTAATTTGCACTCCCTCGAGAGACATAGAGGCGAGGGGCGACCTGATAGAGGTGTATAAGTGGAAGTCAGGGCTAAACAAAGGGGACATTACAAAGGTACTCAAACTATCCAACCAGGAGCGAACTCGTAACAATGGTTTTAAATTAGACAAATTTAGATTTAGGCGTGAAGTAGATAAACACTGGTTTGGGAACAGAGTAGTGGATGAATGGAACAAGTTACCAAATATCATCATTAACTCGAATACGCTGGATAGCTTCAAACATAGGTTGGATGCTTATATGAGCAATAGGGGTTGGGTGTAAACGGGACTGCCCATTATGTTCTTATGTTCTTATGCATTGTGGAGTAAAAATAAGGATACTTGGATGACAAACATTTATCCAAGAATGGTTTAATTATCCACTAAACGAATATGAAGTGATAATTAAAAAAGTTTCCTTCCCATATTAAGAATCGATTGATTTTGCCCACAAATTAAAAAAAAATAAATTAATTAATTAAATCCTCAAACATTGGAATCAAAATTTTAATAATACAAAACTGAAATAACCTTTTATCATCACCAATCACAACACAAATAAAAAAACAAAACAGTATAAAATGAAAAAAAAGAAAAGAAATCCAAGTCAAATTAAAAAGACAATACGGTACACCTTATATTTTCACACAGGTAAAGCGAAACGAAACATACAAAATATCCCATCTCCATCAGTTGCCTTAGATGACCTGACGATGTATTCAAGAGTTTTTCACTTCAAGACAGTTTTTCCACGACAGGTTCAACACCTTACAAGAACTGAAGCACTCCAGAAGGTTCAACCATGGCAATATATGTTTTTCTCACTCGGTATTATTCTGGTGACAAAAACTATTTCAATTTCAATGTTTGTCCCTGAACCTTCCCTCAAAAGCATCACCTGAAGATAAGACACCATAGTTTATTTCACCTGAAGATTAGACACCATAGTTTATTTCACCTGAAGATAAGACACCATAGTTTATTTCACCTGTACTTCAGTTCCACCTCGTGTGTCTCAGTTCCACCTCGTGTGTCTCAGTTTCAGCTGGTGTGCAAAAGTTTCAGATAGTCTACCTGAAGTTTCAGCTGATAGACGTAAGTATCAGCTGGTAGACTTTATTTTTAGCTGGTATAACTTAACGTCAGCTGGTATACCTCAATGTCAGCTGGTATACCTCAACGTCAGCTGGTATACCTCAACGTCAGCTGGTATACCTCAATGTCAGCTGGTATACCTCAATGTCAGCTGGTATGCCTCAATGTCAGCTGGTATACCTCAACGTCAGCTGGTATACCTCAACGTCAGCTGGTATACCTCAATGTCAGCTGGTATGCCTCAATGTCAGCTGGTATACCTCAACGTCAGCTGGTATACCTCAACGTCAGCTGGTATGCCTCAACGTCAGCTGGTATACCTCAACGTCGCTGGTATACCTCAACGTCAGCTGGTATACCTCAACGTCAGCTGGTATACCTCCAATGTCAGCTGGTATACCTCAACGTAAGCTGATATACCTGCCTCAATGTCAGCTGGTATGCCTCAACGTCAGCACAATTTATGCCTCATCAGCTGGTATACCTCCCAACGTCAGCTGGTATACCTCAACGTCAGCTGGTGGTAACTACCTCCAGCGTCAGCTGGTATACCTCAATGTCAGCTGGTATACCTCAATGTCAGCTGGTATACCTCAATGTCAGCTGGTATACCTCAACGTCAGCTGGTATACCTCAATGTCAGCTGGTATACCTCAACGTCAGCTGGTATACCTCAACGTCAGCTGGTATACCTCAATGTCAGCTGTTTATGCCTCAGCGTCATGGTATACCTCGGTTTTCATCTCCCACAGAAAAAAGAAACTATATTCCCCACACCTCTGAACTCCAGTCTATGAATATGGATTGAATTTTTAGTTTTCTGAAATATATAAAAGTGTTCACTAAAGGTGTATGATTGACGATGAAACGAATATCAATCACTGTATCGGCAGCGTGGAAGGTGGGGGAGGGTGTTGGGGAGGGTGTTGGGGAAGGGGTGTTGGGGGAGGGGGTGGTGGGGAGGGTGTTAGGGGAGGGTGTTGGGGAAGGGTGGTGAGGAAGGGGTGTTGCTTGGGGAGGGTGTTGGGGGAGGGGTGTTGGGGAGAGGGTGTTAGAGGAAGAGTGTGGGGAAAATTGGTGGGGAAGGGGTGGGTGGGGAAGAGGGGTGTTGGGGAGGGTGGTGGTGGGGAGGGTGTTAGGGGAGGGTGTTGGGGAAGGGGTGTTGGAGTACGTGTTGGAGAGAGGGAGAAAGAGGGGTGTTTAGCTGGAGGAGAGAGTGAGTGAGTTGGAAGGAGAGAGAGGTATTGGAGAGGACTGCAAGGGAGGGAGGGAGGGTTGGTGGGGAAGGGAGGGAGGGGTTGGTGAGAGGGAGGGAGGTCTGAGGTCTTGGCGAGGACTGAGAGGAAGTGTATGTGTTGGGGAAAGGGGGAGGGAGTAGAGGGGGTGAAGGGGGGTAAAGGGAGGAAGGGACGAGATGTTGAAGTAGAGAGAGGGAGCACATTAAAAAATCCCTCTCTCGAAAAGAAGCATCCACCAATCAGGTCAGATAAGACGAGCATCATGTAGGCTGAACAAACGGAGGCAAAACTTGATATTCCAAGGCCAGGGTCATCTCTCTCTCTCTCTCTCTCTCTCTCTCTCTCTCTCTCTCTCAGATTGGAATATTCTTAGGTGACTCTTCCTTCTAAATCCCTCCTTCACTTTCATCCATCCATTCCTCATTCCTTTTCTCCCTCATTCCCTGTACACATCCTTAATTTCCTCTTTCCCTCCCTCCTTCCCTTTCTTACACCATCCTTTCCATTCCTCCCTACCCTTCCCATCCTACAATCCTCCCTCCTTACCTCCTTCAACCTCCTATAACCCAAACACATCACTATTCCAACCTCCTTCCCTCTCCTTCCTCCCTACCCACTACAACACCCTCACTCCCTCCTTCACTCCCCACCACCACACCACTCCCTCCATCCCTCCCTCCCTCGGTTGATATCGCTCCTGACGACTTTATTGAATTACTGGCAATAAAAAAGTGTCGAAAACTTCTGGTGGAGACTTTTAGGATCGTCATCTCTCTGATTTATCGATTGAAAGCTGGGCAAACCTTGTTAGGACAAAGTTAGAGTGTGACAGATGCCGGGAAATTATGCAGAGGGAGGCGAGGTGCTGCTGGTGTTGGGGTGTAGGGGGCGTGTGATGGTGTAGGGGGCGTGTGATGGTGTAGGGGGCGTGTGATGGTGTAGGGGGCGTGTGATGGGTGGGGGCGTGTGATGGTGTAGGGGCGTGTGAGTGTAGGGGCGTGTGATGGTGTGGGGGCTGGGGGGGTAGGGGCGTGGGTGTGTGATGGTGTAGGGGCGTGTGATGGTGTAGGGGCGTGTGGAGTGGTGGTGGGTGTGGGGCGTGTGATGGGGGCGTGTGAGTGTGGGGTGATGGTGTAGGGGCGTGGAGGTGTAGGGGGGTGTGGAGGTGTAGGGGGGTGGATGGTGTAAGGGGCGTGTGATGGTGTAGGGCGTGTGATGGTGGTGGTGGTGGGGGCGTGATGGTGTAGGGGGCGTGTGATGGGTGTGTGGTGTGGGGCGTGTGATGGTGTAGGGGCGTGATGGGTGGTGTAGGGGCTGTAGGGTGCTGCTTGTATGGGGTGTAGGGGGCGTGTGGAGGTGTGAGAGTGCTGCTGGTGTAGTGTAGGTGTTGTGTGGGAATTATTTGACGTAAGGGGTGTTGATGGTGTAGTGGGAGCTGATGGATGTTGGGGTTGGGGTGGGAGGGTGTAAAGGTGTAGTATGGAGGCGAGGTGTAGTATGGAGGCGAGGGTGTAGTATGGAGGCATGGAGGCGAGTGAGTATGGTGTGGGTAGTATGGTGAGGGTGTAGTATGGAGGCGAGGGTGTAGTATGGATATGGAGGCGAGGGTGTAGTATGGAGGTGAGGGTGTAGGTGTAGTATGGAAGCGAGGGTGTAGTATGGAAGGAGGGTGTAGTATGGAAGCGAGGGTGTAGTATGGAGGCGAGGGTGTAGTATGGAGGCGAGGAGGCAGGTTGTAGTATGGAGGCGAGGGTGGTATGGAGGCGAGGGTGTAGTATGGAGGCGAGGGAGTATGGAGGCGAGGGTGTAGTATGGAGGCGAGGGTGTAGTATGGAGGCGAGGGTGTAGCAGAAGAGTGTAATATTTAAGATCTTTATCGTGTGTCCATGAACCAAATAAACAAACGAGTGCCAGGTCAACTTTAACCTTTGACCTGACCCCTTAAGATATAAAGCTTTTTCCCGGTTATAGAGAACGTTTTAACCAAGCTTACAGATGCAGACATGGGGCAACAGGATACAGCTTATAAGACACGTAAAGCTTAGTGAGGATATGGCAATATAAGGAAACACAAGGATTAGTCTTCCCAAGCTTATTTCACCTTAAGATTCAATACCCTAACCTAACCTAACCTAACCTAACCTAACCTAACCTAACCTAACTTAATCTAACCTAACCTTAACCTCACCGAACCTAATTTACAGTAAATTGATCAGCCATCCATTCGTCCATCCATCTATCACCCAACCATCCCACCACCCCTCCTCAAACCACCCAACCACCACCCACCCACCCCACCCACACAACACAAAAGGGCAGCGGATCAGAGGTATGGCAAATTACCAGGTGAACAATATTGCATGAAACTGATTGACATACGTGATCCCTGAATCAATTTACACCTGGCTTTTGTTACGAAGCTGCGAAAACAAATTTATTCGCCGGGATAAAATCACCCTCTCTCTCTTTCGTCGTTAATCACTTCATTTCAAACCATCAATTATAGAGGTAGTTGAGGCATTGGTTAATTTTTTTTTTTTTACCTTTTTTTGTGGGGGTGGGGGAGGTGGGAGAGGTGGGGGAGGGGAGGGAGAGGAAAGTTGTATATATAATTATTCAATATTTTTTTTTCTTCTGGTTCTCAGTTGTTTTTGTTTTCCCTCTGTGGGATTTTGTTTTTTCGGAAGTTATAATTATTCAATTAAATTTTCCTCTTTTTTTTATATCGGATTTCTGGGGGTCATTTTGTTTTTGTATTTTGTCTATTTTTATGGAAGTTTTGGGAATAACAGTTGTTTAGTGTCTTATTTAACTACACCACAGGTCAACAAATAACTTATGCCTTCTTTCACGTCATGGCTTTAACGCTGAAAACAATAATCTACTACCAAATTTTTTTCAGTTTTTTGCTTCTATTTTTTTTTGCCTTTTTCTTAATAGTAGTTTAATTTAGTCTCTTTTTTATCTTTTTTAATAATTTTTCATTTTTACTTATTCTTTTTTCCCTCCTTTTTTCCCCTCTCTGCCACATATCATTACCTCGATGGAAAAACTTTTTTGTCCCAGAGAGGATTTCCTGTTCCTTAATGCAATCTCAGAGGAAAACTGTATAACACCGGCGAGAAGTTGACAATTTTTCTGAGGACTCCACATCAAGACTTGCCAACTTGGGAGACCCTAAACTTTTATATCAGAGCCTCGAGTAAGTCCATTACTTTTGTCCCCGTGTTGACTAACTTTATCTTGCTGGTGTTGGAGTTTGGTGTGTGTGTATGTGTGTGTATATGTGTGTGTGTATGTGTGTGTGTATGTGTGTGTGTATATGTGTGTGTGTGTATATGTGTGTGTGTGTATATGTGTGTGTGTGTGTGTATATGTGTGTGTGTGTATATGTGTGTGTGTGTGTGTGTATGTGTGTCGACTGTCTTGGTGGGTGTGTCGACTGTCTTCTCGGTGGGTGGGTGGGTGGGTGGGTGGATCGACTTGTTTCATCCAGCCAGCCGAGTTTGTAAAAGGATCGTCGACACCTGCTACAACACACACACGAGATGATGGTGGATATGGCGTCGCCCCACATATGAGACCAGGTGTTCAAAGTCCTCCTCGTCGTTGAGACCGTGTGTGTAGTGTCGTGGACCCATCTCAGCCCGAGTACAGGCGTCTCCTGGTGGTAGTTGTGGCGCAAGTGGCCCTCATTGTGGCGGCGGCGGGCACATAGCGGACGCCTGGGGCTCTCGTTGTAGCGGCGGCAGAGCGCGCGTTGGAGCCATCACTTACATTTATTGCTGGTTGTTGAAAGTTTGACGCGGCGTCTGTTCCGGTGTATCCCAGCACCATCAAATATTCACGGGGAATCATTTCCATTCGTGGGCGAGAGGCGGTTCTGTGTGTGTGTGTGTGTGTGTGTGTGTGTGTGTGTGTGTGTGTACAGTTTATATACAGTGACTATCCTGGGAGTCTGTTATCATTGTTCCGTCAGGGCCATAGCATAGCGTAACACACCACCTATCACAAACCACCTATCACAACCCTATCACAAACTACCTTCCAGAGACCCATTTGACATTACGTCACTCATTAGAGAACTTTAGAGAACTTAACAAAGCTGAAAATGACCCAAGAAATAAAAAATAAATAAATTCCATAAGATAATAAAACTCTTACTTCGCTATTCGAGCATTAAGACGTGAAGGAAGTGAGGACTTAGAGGAGCCAACTATTCAATGTGACAGTCAGGTCGTTGGAACAAGAGAGAGAGAGAGAGAGAGAGAGAGAGGGGAAGAAAGAAGACAAGGAGAAGGAAGAAGAAGAAGGAGGGAGGGAGAACGCCGAGGGAGAGAAGAGAGAGAGAGAGGGACCAGAGGGAAAGGAGGGGAGAGAGAGCCGAGGGAGAGGAGCAAGGGAGCGGTGAGAGGTCAAGACGTGTTGAGGAGTTAAGATATGTAAGATGCGGAGGGGAGAGGCGGGCTGGGCTGTTGGGAGTGAGGGCGGACAGACAGACGGAGAAAGTGGCAATACAAACCCCGGGTGGAATAAAAGATATAGGTGGGTGTGTGCTGTCGCCAACCCTCAGACGTGAAGGAAGGAAGGAAGGAAGGAAGGAAGGAAGGAAGGAAGGAAGGAAGGGTTTTGAGAGACAGAGAGAGAGAGAGAGATCGTATATATTCTTATCACCGAACTACACAAGATTATTACCTACACACACACACACACACACACACACACACACACACACAACCTCCCCATAACACAGCTCCAACAACTTAACAAACTTCATCACCCCACTCTTAACACCCCTAATAACACCACCTACTTTAAAAAAAACAACACCACCATCTTACACCATTACATACACACCACAATACCACCATTAACACCAATACCGTTATCCTTCTAGCCATTTTACCTCGGTACACCTCAAGCTCCTGCCTATCAACCCTGATTTTCTTCGCTAGCATCTTCGGCAAATCTCAACTCACTGTCGATCCTCTTACCGAATCTTTTCTTTGTTCATCTTCCTTCATTGGGTCTCACTGTAGCTTATACTTCATGAACAAATTCCCTTTACTCTCCTCCCTATCATCATATCAGCGTTGTTATAAATGGTTCATAGTCTCACTCATCTTCTATGCCAAAGCTGGAGTACCTCAGGGTTCAGTTCTCGCTCCTACTCTCTCTCTTCTTCCTCCATATTAATGAGACCTAGAAACTATCTCCTTCAACATCATTCCTTTGCTGATGATTCTAACCTAAATGGAAGTTTAAATTGTCCCTCTAATGCCTATACCTAGTTAATGCCTCCATGTCCAATTAATGCCCCATGCCCAGTTAAGTCTCTCATTACACGGTCTAAATAATACTACAAGTCCCTTCAACGCGGATTATGAGTCTATGGCAGAACGAGACACATAAGTTTTTTTTTACATTCAATACCACTAAAATATAAATTCCTCCTTTCATAAAACAAAATATATTACCAACCATAACTTCCATTCACTAACATCATACAACCACCACTACCACCATGACTACCACCACCACCATCACCACGACCTCATCTGCAAATTTGGTAAGAAGCTTCTACACCATCCTCGACACCGGCTCCTACTACCACCTGAGATCCCTAGCCCGAGAATTGCTGTTCGACACCACAACCGCATCCAGTCCATACGTGCACGAACTGATCGCTATAAGAACAGCCCAGTCCCAACCATTGTAAAAATTATCAATAACTTGTAATAAACCAGTGTATTCACTCCCAGTAAACACTACTCCTTGCACTGTCACTATGTTGAAATGCACTGTAGTTTGAGCTCTTCCCCATCTAGTTATTATATATCTTATTTGTATCACTTATGTTACTTGTATATTATTTTTAATTCGAAACCCATTCCCCAAATATGTAACTGTATATTTTCAGCCTTCTGGCTGCCAAGCTCTTTCAATAAACCGTTGATTATTATTAATTATTATTATTATTATTTCCAATAGTGCAGCAAAGAGTGTATTTAATTGAATAAACTAGACTCGATCTTTCTGACCCCTCCATTATTTACCACTGCATGAGATCTTACGCTTTACAACAGTCATGTCCGTCCTCACCTGGAATTATTATTACTATACTCTTACCTGTGTGACGTGTGGCCTTATTATTAAACCATAACTCAATATTATACTATTCACCTCATCAACCATTACGTTCCTTATTTAAATTTATTCACCCCTCCATATTAACCTATCTCGTTTATAATCCCTATTCTGTCCTTATATCTAGTCAAGGTGGGAATAAAATCAAGTATTCTATCATCCATCCCCAAGGCCCAACACAGCTGACTCTCATCTTATCACGTCACCCCTCAAACTCCGTGGAAGTTCCCTGGAGTCAAACCTCGTCATCATTCACCTCCGTTCTTTATATTTCTTGACCTATGGACCTTCCCTCTTACAGGTGTTTTAATGTACAATAAGTCACATGCATATTCACTTCTTTTAAACACAAGTAAACATATATAAACTGATATCAAAACATATATGTTCTGTTATCTCTTATCAGTAAACACACATAAACTGGTATCAAAACATACATGTATAAGATAATACTGCCAGGTCCCACAGTGTCAATGATTCACAGGTTAAATTTTCCAGGATAACTGAACTGTGTGGATGAGAGGACGTCTCCAAACTGACTCGCCAAAGTTACACTCTGAAAGTTGGCAGCCACAATGACGCTGGTATCCTATACTGACACTTTAATGAAGCTAAACTGTGTAGTCTCTTAACTCTACTTAAGAATAATGATCTAGGATTAAATAAAAGTATATAGCAAGTATATTGTTGTTGATGATGATGATGATGATGATGATGATGATGATGATGATGATGATCTTGTTTATGTTGACCGTTCTTGTTTAGATGCTTTAATTATCAGGGATCTTTCAATAACGTTTTCGTTTCTACACAAATCATCAGTTTTTACAAAATCATTATCCAATCTATTCTTTCCTGCCTATACGTGTGAGCGGGAGTGTAAATGTGTCGGAGTGAGTGTAAATGTAAATTCGTAAAAGCCTCAAGTGGAACAACGTATATAGTCATGTCAGTACTAAGGGCATCAGGCTTCAGGTTCCAGCTCACGGCCTCGACATCCACTCAAATACGATGCCTGGGAATTATCAGGTGTAACTTTGTCAGTATCTATTATTCACACTCCGCCCACGGCTCCTCTATCCTGCCGGGGTCGTCCACCAGCACCTCCTCTCCCACACCTGCAGAAGAGGGTCGAGTCGAAGCCAGTTCAGAGTCCAGATTGACTAACGTTCTATAACCTTAGTTTTGTCCATCTAACTGAGCCCTCGTGATGTCTCTCAAGTTAAAGTGGATACTATTCAATTTCCTTAACTAACTAGTATGTAAAATAAACATAAGTTATAGTAGAGTCTCAGTGTAATTTTTTCCCCAAACTGAAGCTAAGTGAACGTATCTAATTAGGTTAGGTTAGGTTAGGTATACATTATTGTGTCTTCACTTACGAGGAAATTTCACTCTTGCGAACCTCTGAGAATCGGATCCAAGACAAGAAGGTAATATGTTCGTAATGCCACTGGGATGAAGAGGCGAAGGTTCGTCTGGCGATGCTGCAATTAAGTGCTCAACTTCTGCATGGTGGAAATGAAAGGAAGGAGAGGTCGTTGTTGTTTAGTTGTTTTGTGTTTGTGATTAAGACGGATGTTCTCTCTCTCTCTCTCTCTCTCTCTCTCTCTCTCTCTCTCTCTCTCTCACCCCCCCTTTTTCACCTCCTCCACCTCTCTCTCCCTCCTCCTCTATCCCTCCTCCCTCTCCTTTCCCTTAAAATCTCTCTCTCTCTCTCTCTCTCTCTCTCTCTCTCTCTCTCTCTCTCTCTCCCTTCCCTTTATATATCTTTCTCTCCCTTCTCATCAACCCTCCATCCTCCCCTCACCCCCCTCACCCATACCCCCATCTCTCCCTCCCTCCCCACTCACTAACCTTCCTCATCCACCCTCCCCATGCACCATCCTCTCTCCCTCAACCCCTTCTTCTCACTCCCCTAGTCCTCTCCCCTCCTTCTTCCTCCCAATTCACCCTCTCCTCCTTCCTCCTCCCCCCTTCCTCCTCCACCCCTTCTTCACACTCTCTAGTCCCCCCACCCCTCATCTCCCTCCCTCTTCTTAATTAGTTATCCTCCCGGCTTACAAGACATTAGCAAGCTGCTCCTAATTGCACTCAGGTCAATTTAACCCAATTAATAAAAACTGTAAGGAAGTTTGTTCTCAACCTGATGTGCAGGACTCTCTCTCTCTCTCTCTCTCTCTCTCTCTCTCTCTCTCTCTCACTATTAATTGAGTACCTTTAGGAATGTTTTATGACTGGGGGGCATTGTGAGTGAGTCTGGGGGCATTATAAGTGAGTCTGGGGCATTATATGAGTCTGGGGCATTATAAGTGAGTCTGGGGGCATTATAAGTGAGTCTGGGGGCATTATAAGTGAGTCTGGGGGCATTATAAATGAGTCTGGGGCATTATAAGTGAGTCTGGATGTTTTATAAGTGGCTCCAGGAGACATTTTAGTCTCTCTCTCTCTCTCTCTCTCTCTCTCTCTCTCTCTCTCTCTCTCGTGCCTTAAGAGAGATTAAAGGAGGGTTATTAATAGTTAAGGAGTGTTAGGGTATGAAGCAGCAGGAAGAGATTAATGTATGGGGCGTTCAAATGGGTAATTACCATTCAAGTTTAAATGGGTGGATCCAATTTAAATGGGTAATTGTAATGTTAGGGTATGAAGCAGCAGGGAAGAGATTAATGTATGGGGGCGGTTCAAATGGGTAATTACCATCAAGTTTAAATGGGTGGATCCAATTTAAATGGGTAATTGTAATGGGTATTCAAGTTTAAATGGGTGGATCCAATTTAAATGGGTAATTGTAATGGGTATTCAAGTTTAAATGGGTGGATCCAATTTAAATGGGTAATTGTAATGGGTATTCAAGTTTAAATTTGGATATTTACACTCAAGTTTTATATTTAAATATTAAGCTTTGATGAAGTGAACTTAAACTCGTTTGTAAAATCGTGTTTGTTGTGATATAGGACTATTGTATACATATGCATATCATATAGGCCTAAATATACTTGAGAGCCTATACTTATACAATACATACACACAATACATGCACTTAAAAGGGTGCACAATAAACTAGATAGCTACTAACCACAACAAAATAAAGACGAATCAATTCTCCCATACTAACACCCCCTCCCCCCGTCCCTTTCTCATCCCCCCGCCCCACCCCATCTCTCATCCCACCCCCCGTCTCTCTTAACCCTCTAACCCCCTCCCCCCCCACACACACACATAAAGGTGGGGTCCTTCAACGAACTCGTTATTGGTTACGTTACGAAAAATTCCACGAAGAGAAGAGACATAACTCACGCCTATAAATTACATACTGTACATACGCCCCTTTATCATTCAACATTATTGACCCGGGGTAAATAACATTGCAATATAAATAACCTGATCGGGCACTTTTGGCTAAATAATTGCTCGTGTAGTTTAAACCTTAATCGCTGTATGCATTGTGCTGTATTATTTAGATATTCTGTAATAAATTTCCCGATTAGACACCTGGACTACATAATTTGCAATACGTTTTTTTTTGTAGTCTTGGTGTAGAAATGTATTTGGAAATAATTTGTTGTTCTGATTGGAAGTTTGTACTATATACTTTTTGTAATTTATTCGTGAAGAAATGGTATAGTAATTTATTCGCCTTCATTTTCTACCCAAGCAAGAAACTCATCTACTTTTAATGAATAATATTGTAGTTTTGCCTCTCTCTCTCTCTCTCTCTCTCTCTCTCTCTCTCTCTCTCTCTCTCACGGTAATAAGGCTCACATATTCATTTCTCTTCCTATTATGTTTTCCTGAACTCATTTCACTCTCGTTACCGCCGGCATACACTCCATAATAATACTATCATGCTGCTTCCCTCAATCATGTCCATACAGCTGTCATCATAATGCTTACCTATTATGCTCCACTGATTCATTACCACATAGATATCACTCTCGTATACCCCATAATAACACTCACAATGGTCATTTCTCTCCGATTCATTTCCACATACCTGCCACACACACACACACACACACACACACACACACTTCATAATACTCATTTCCTTCACTATCATCCACTTTTTTTTTTCATTTCCTCTCAAAAACGTTCATATAATATCTGTCATTTCTACTTTCGTCTCTCTTATTCCATAAATTTAGTATCTCTCACAATTTACTCATTTCTCATCATCATCATCATCGTCATCATCGTCATCACCGTCATCACCATCATCACCAACATCATCATCATCATCATCATCCCACACTGAATCATTCCCCCTCACACATACACAACCAACTGAGAATTACACCACTGGTTCCCTCCTAATAATACTGTACCTAATTCTGTTCCCTTTATATTTCTCACTCACAGTCCATAATAATTCTCAGCGTCCTGTCTCTCTCTCTCTCTCTCTCCCTCTCTCTCCCTCTCTCTCTCTCTCACCACACGTGTTTCACCACCCTGCCTGTATACGGGATGAGAGAGAGAGAGAGAGAGAGAGAGAGAGAGAGAGAGAGAGAGAGAGAGATATTAGCATCATCACCATCACAACAATCACCATCATCATCACCATACAATCAGCACCACCAGCATCATCATACAATCACCACCACCACCACCAGCATCATCACCACTACCCTCATCACTACCACCACCATCATCAATTCACCATCACCATCAGAATCACTAGCCCACAGCACTACCTCTTTCAGTAAAACATCACACCAGTGCACATCATCATCACCATCAACACACCATCATCACCATCAACACAGCCCAACAGCAGCGGGCAGAGGGGGCAAAATAGCTCGGAGTTCGAAAGTTGGCGGCGTTGAATGTTTGATTTGCCCAAACAGGGTAAGTGTTGCTCTCATGAATAAGGGAATGTCCGACCCCTCCCTCACGACCCTCCCTCCTCCCCTCTCACCATCCTCCCTCACTCCCTCCCTCACTCTTCCTCACTAGTTCACACCCCCTCACTACCCTCACTCATCTTCCTCACTACCTCCTCTTCCCCCTCACTACCTCCTCACTCTTCCCTTCACTACTCTCTTCCCCTCCTCACTACCTCTCTACCTCTTTCCTCATCATACCACCTTCTCTCCCCTTACTACTCCTCCCCTTTCCCCTCACTGCTCACCCTTTTCCATCCTCTAAAATCATCTCCACTCCCTTCCAATTTCCTTCAGCACCACCCTCCTTCCCCTTCCCCCTTCCCATCCACTTCTGTTTTAACCTCTTCCTCCTTCCTCATCATCATCCCTAATGCTGTCTCTTTCCCCATTCTTTCCATCCACCTCATTGTTTCCTCCTCCTCCTCCTACTTACCGTCCACCTCCTCCCCTCTCCTCTGCCCCCAACACCTGATAAGACAGTGTCAGGGAGGATGGCGCCACAGTGTAAGACAAACTCATTTCCATCTGTCCCTTGTTGGTTCTGCTGGTGTGTGTGTGTGTGTGTGTGTGTGTGTGTGTGTGTGTGTAGTAGGAGTTGGGTTATTTACAAGAACTTTCCCTCCTCACCCTTCCCTCTCTCTCTTCCTCCTCACCTCCCTGTCTCCCTCCTTCTCACCCTCCCTAGCTCCCTCCTTCTCCCACCCTCTCCCTAGCTCCTCCTGCCACCCCCAGTCTTCCCCCTGCCTCATCCCCCTCACACCTCTTATCCCCACCTCCTTACTATTGAAAGTTGTATATTTTAAGTCGTCATAACAGGTTGTCGGGTAATCAGCATCAGGTGTACGAGGCGCCCCACTGGTGACACTAGACAATGAACCTCGACGCAGGGGAGACACACATCATCATCATCAGGTGTGAACATATAGACAGACAGACAGAAACAGACAGATGTACAGAGGGGGAGTGATAAGACGCACATGCAACCATCAGTACAGAACAGACAGACAGAAACAGACAGACGTACAGAGGGGGGGTGGATAAGACTCACATGCAACCATCAGTACAGACAAGCAGGAAGACAAGCAGGTAAACCCACTCCCACTCCTCCTTCCTCCCCCCTCCCACCCCCCACCCCACATCAATGAGACGAAAGAACACAAATTCTATCACCACCCAAAAAATTTACTTAACTCCATAAATACACAACAAGGACACGACACACACCTCCCTCGTTATCTCATCTCTCTATATATACTGTACATCGACCCAGCTACATTCCCTAGTCACTTGAGGGTGAGGGGAAGGGGAAAGAGGGGAAGGGGAGAGGAACGAGGAGGGGGAGAGGGACGAGGGAAGGTGAGCAGGGGAAGGTGGGGAAGGGAAGGGGAGAGAGGGGAAAGGAGGAAAAGGAAGAGGAAAGGCGAGGGGCGAGGAGGAGAAGGAAGGGTAGGAAGGGAAGGAGAAAAAAGGGGGGAGGGAGAGAGAGGGGAGGGGGGGGGTCCACAAGGTAAACCCATTACTCTATTAAGGATTCCGGGGTGCTTACATCACCTCAATTAAATACATTTTGATCATAATAACGCCACAAGGAATAAATAATTTAGCAGCGGGTTATTTGCTATTCAACTGATCCCCACGACCGCCTCCTCCAACGCCGCCTCCTCCAACGCCACTACCTCCAACGCCATCGCCTCCAATACCACCACTAACACCGCCGCCTCTATCACCACCACCTCCTCCATCATTGCCTTCACTACCGCCCCCGCCTCCATCACCTCCTCCATCACCACCTCCAACACCTCCTCCAACACCCTCCCCCCCTCTCCCATTCGTCAGCAGCAGGTAAAGGCCCTCACCAAAACCCCCTGATTTCGTGTTATTTACGTTGTGATTTTGGTCATTGCAATTATTTTATTGTTAATGATTTGACTGAGGTACTGATAGTGTTATTATTGGCTATTATTATCGTTGATGTTATTGATAGTTGTATTATTATTATTATTATTATTATTATTATTATTATTATTATTATTATTGTTGTTATTATTAGAGTTCTTAGTTATCATCATCATCATCACCTTTGTTGCTTTGATTTTCACTACCACTGGCCTCCTCCTCCTCCTCCTCCTCCTCCTCCTCCTCCTCCTCATCATCATCATCATCATCATCATCAATCATCATCATCATCATCATTTTACTCAGCAATAACAACACGCCACCATCCCCCGGGAGCGTCACCTTAAGTACTGATAAATGGATATACTTAGCGGTAAATTGTTGGAACATGTTGGTTGTGTTGGGATTCAAGTATATGCATATTGTTCAAAGTTTTTAATTTAAGTTGGGAATCACCTTGTTGAAGACTTAATAATGCGGTGGGTGTTTGATTAAGTTCCATTCTAACATTCCACACATGGTCAGGCGTTTGTCTGTTTGTCTGCTTGTCATCTTTTTTTGTTCAAGGTGAAATGCTGTATCTCAATAAGTATGTATGTATGTATGTATGTATGTATGTATGTATGTATGTATGTGTAATTATTTTCTTCTCCTTCCACAACTTGTTTATTATTATTATTATTATTATTATTATTATTATTATTATTATTATTTTTATTATATTTTTAATTATTATTACCTAATTTAATCGTTTATTTTCTACACACATCTCTAATTAACCATAACAAGAGATACTACAGGAAACATGTTATATCTATGTATACTGTATGGAAAAATATACATCAACCTAACATACATATTTCAATCACAGGTGAATATTCATCCATACCAAAATAACTCGATCAGTATCTAGGGATCAACAGCAGCTATGAAAATATAGTTGCCTGGGGCTGCTGAGGTGGGGGGGAGGAGGGGGGTGGGGAGGGGTGGTGGGGGTGGGGGGATGGGGTGGTGGGGAGGGGGTGCGGGGGGTGGGGATGGGGGTGTGATGGGGTGTGGAGGGGTGTGTGGGGGTAAGATGGGGGTGGTGGGGGGGGTGATGGGGTGCGGTGGGAGGAGGAGAGCCACAACAAATGACACCCAAAGCTAAATGACACAACAGCCTAACAGCCTTACTAACAGTATCTAACTGACCTAGTGTGACTGTAAGACTGACGCCAATTATTACAAAAACAGTTTTAGGAGTGTATGACTGACTGAAATACAACGATGGAGGTAAAGGGAGCAAAGGTAAAGGGGGCAAAGGTAAAGGGAGCAGAGGTAAAGGGAGCAGAGGTAAAGGGAGCAGAGGGGAAGGGGAAAGGGGGGTGACTGGTAAGTTTTCCAAATGAGATCTTTAATCTGTCTTAATTAACTCTTTAAATATATGCAAATAAAAAAAATTACAAATATACATAGAAAACGGTATTCGGGGAGGCCACAACTGTCATTAATTACCATGACTGTGTGTGTGTGTGTGTGCGCGCGTGTGTGTGTGTGTGTGTGTGCGTGCGTGCGTGTTAAAACTAATGAAAATTCTAAAAGTACAACGAAGAAAACACCACACTGCCGTCGTAAAGGTGACTATCTATCTTTCTATCTATCTATCTATCTATCTATCTATCTATCACTCCTTTCCCCCAATCGCTTATTAATATGAATGAAGGGATACAGAAACCACAATAAAATAAGATAAAAAAAAATAACAGAACAGAGTAATGCAAAACGTGTACGGAAAGTGACAGAAAGTAGGAACACCCACGCCCACCCACCCACCCACCCACCCACCCACCACCCACCCACGCACCCACCCACCAATAAACGAGACAGACTTACATACAGACAGACACAAAAAGCAGGAGTGAGAATGGTCATACCTTCTAAAATCTATAAAAACTTTCATGAAAAACAAAAGAAAAAAAAAAATAAACTAAAAAAAAAAAGGAGGAACTGAAAAAAAAAAAGCAGCAATCCATTTTCTTCTCGGTTAAAGAAAACGACAGGACATTAAGATAACACAAGTTTATCCATAGTTAAGAAAGCGACAGCGATAACTCCTTGCCAAATGTCACTCTGAAATATATAGAAGCTGTTCACCCACACGGCAAAAATTTCACACCACATACCGGATGCTTGAAGTCGTCTCATGTCAGCTAGTCATCATTACACATGCTGAGTGTACGTATGTATGTATGTATGTATGTATGTATGTATGTATGTATGCGTGTAAGTATGTATGTATGGAGGATGAACAGGGAAGGTAGGAGCGAAGGTAAGAGGGAAGGTAAGTAAGAGGGGAGGTAAGAGGGAAGGTTGGGAAGAGGGACGGAAGGTAAGAGGAAAGGAAGGTAAGGGGTAAGGTAGGTAAGAGGGAAGGTAAGAGGGATAAGAGGGAAGATAAGAGGGGAAGGTAAGAGGTGAAGATAAGAGGGAAGATATGAGGGAAGATAAGAGTTAGCTTGTCTGTAGTGTTATCATTTCCTGTGTTGTATAAAAAAGTTAACTACATTATGGTCGATTATACGAGAACTAATTAAAGTAGTTGGTCTACTAAAAAGGTTGATATTTAGTAACAACGACGGCAACAACCACACCACGACGATGACAACCACAACCGCTACGACAACCACGACCATCACAACTACGACGATGACAACCACAACCGCTACGACAACCACGACCGTCACAACTACGACGATGACAACCACGACAACAGCGACTATTACAACCACGACAACCACAACCGCTACGACAACCACGACCATCACAACTACGGCGATGACAACTACAACCACCACAATATCACAACCACAACAACCAAAATCATGTCACTCACAACCACCACAAAACCAGCTAAAGATATAAGCTACACCATACAATAAGCTTATCTACCCTTGGAATAAAACCTCAGCTACAAAATATCATAAACAACATACCGTCAAAATAATCAACCAAGCCGTCAATTATTTTCCCCACCATTAACATCTTCCTCCCTACACGTGTAAACCAACAAGTCTCTGAAAAAAAAAGTAAATAAATAAAACCCGACCTCACCTGGCCGACTTCACCTGGCCGACCTCACCTGGCTTAAAAAATAATAATAAAAACACACACACACACACACACACAAAAGAGGTTTCAATTCCCCGTCAGTAAAGGCCAGGTCGTCGTCGTCGTCTCACCTTAATTAACCACCATAACCAGGTGACCCCAGGACAAGATAATTCCCTAATCCAGTACCACAGATAAATCCACCTCCTCCGTGTTATAATTTTTTTCCCTTCCTCCTCTCTCACTCTCTCTCTCTCTCTCTTCTCTGTTGGCTGGGATGAGGAAAAAGACTCAGGGGGAAGGAGGTCGTGTTTTCCGCCCACAAACATGACGAATGCATGCCGACACTGCCACCAAGACTGTGAGAAAAGGGAGGACTTCTTCACCCGGGTCCGTAGAGACGTCGAGGCTGTCTCTCGCTGATGTGTCGACAAGCCTGCTGACACGCCAGCCAAGCTCTCCAGCCTTCCACTATTCATCACCTTTGTCAAGAAAACGTCTTTTAGCTCAAGTATATTGAGAGAGAGGAGGAAGGGGAGGGGGAGGGGAGGGGAAAACACCTGATGACTCCTGTATGCTGGGGGAGGGGGAGGGTAATTTGTATGTATTCGTTCACATGAAATATTATACGAGTATCAAACGGGTATTGTTTTCACTGCCTTATACAACTACACTATTTCCAATTTATATTTTTCTTCATGGTATATTTAACCAATACACTATCCAGTCTAAAACAATCATTAAAAACAATCCATACAAATCTAAATCATTTATGTACAGGTATATAAAATAACCTAAAAAAAACACACTCATGATATTAAATAAAACGAATTTCCTCGTATTAAAAGAGAGAGACAAACACTGATGATAAAAAGAAAGGTTTTGAGGGAATTAAAATCTATTACTGGAGGTGTCAGAGGCAGGTGTAAATACGAGGTGATATTAGGGAGATGTCAGTCCTCACCACAGATGTCAGTCCTCACCACAGATGTCAGTCCTCACCACAGATGTCAGTCCTCACCACAGATGTCAGTCCTCACCACAGATGTCAGTCCTCACCACAGATGTCAGTCCTCACCACAGATGTCAGTCCTCACCACAGATGTCAGTCCTCTACAGATGTCAGTCCTCCTTGCAACACAGATGTCAGTCCTCAACACAGATGTCAGTCCTCCAACACAGATGTCAGTCCTCACCACAGATGTCAGTCCTGCACCACAGATGTCCCAGTCCTCTACAGATGTCAGTCCTCAACACAGATGTCAGTCCTCAACACAGATGTCTGTCCTCACCACAGATGTCAGTCCTCAACACAGATGTCAGTCCTCAACACAGATGTCTGTCCTCACCACAGATGTCAGTCCTCAACACAGATGTCAGTCCTCACCACAGATGTCAGTCCTCCTCACCTTCACTCCAGTCATGTGGGGAGGTAGATAGTCATGTGGAGAGGTAGAGAGTCATGAAGGAAGGCAGACAGTCATGAATGAATGCAGTCATGAAAGAAGTCAACAATCATGAGGGCAGTCAAGTACTCATGCGAGAAGTCACACAGTCATGAAAAAAGTAACATTCAACATCCATGTTAAAGGTATTGAATGTTGGTGTTTTACTGTGAATGTTATATCTTTACTATGACATTAATGTTATTAAAGTCTTGTGAATGTTAAGAGTTGAACAATACACGAAACGACCTCGTGTTTTTGTCGTCGGTACAGTAGCTGCCGAGTATGTAATTTATGTATTTGTTCAACACACACACACACACACACACACACACACACACACCTTCTCTCCTGTGTGGCTCAATATGTATAGGTTTAAATATATAAAACATATCTCTGAAATGCAGCAGTTTTCGTGGCCATAAAAAATAAACATTGCTCGATGTGGACAGCTCGAAGCCTGAATTTTTACTTTATATTTTTACTTATTCATGAGGGTGAGTAAGAGTGTGTGTGTGTGTGTGTGTTGGTGTGTGTGTTTGTGTGTGTGTGTGTGTGTGTGTAACCGCATACATCACCCATCTGTGTATAAAACTCCACATACATATATACATGTATACGTACCACCATGCGTGCATATACATATACATAAGAAATCCAATAATTAAATAATACCACAAACACGACAAGACGTAGCTTCTCTATTTACACTTCATAATTACTGACCAGTCTGCATCACTTCTTGAGCCAAACACGAGGAAGTCATTTGATTTCTAAATTCATAAAAAAAAATAAGTATAAAAAAAAATATTACTAGGGTGAGTCTTTAATCCCAGTAATTATGAATAAATATGACAGAGTGGTGTAAGGGTGGACGTAAGTGGTGTAAGAATGGACGTAAGTGGTGTAAGGATGGACGTAAGTGGTGTAAGGGTGGACGTAAGTGGTGTAAGGATGGACCTAAGTGGTGTAAGGGTGGACGTAAGTGGTGTAAGGGTGGACGTAAGTGGTGTAAGGGTGGACGTAAGTGGTGTAAGGGTGGACGTAAGTGGTGTAAGAATGGACGTAAGTGGTGTAAGAATGGACCTAAGTGGTGGAAATAAATATACAGAAGAACTTTGCATGGTGACTGGTGGCCTTGAACTTCCCCCTCCCACACACCTGCCTTCAGGAAGTGATCCAGACGTGATTTTGACACACGGGGCTCCTGTTATATGCCGGGAAGTGGCGCCTAGGAGTAATGTGAGGAGCTGTTCGTCTGTTGTGTTGTGTACCCCTCGTGGAAAAGTTTCAAGAGATATACTGTTACACACACACACACACACACACACGCACAACCACACACACACGTGACAATAAAATGGACAAAAATATTATTGGATATTAACGTTAATGAAAGACAAGGAAAGAGGGATTACAGCTTGTGTCTTCTGTCCACTAGCTGGGAGATACTGTCATTTGGTCTAATACCCTCTCATGATCTAACTAGACTATGAGCTACAGTTTAATGTGTTCCCAGGTTACAGTTTAATGTGTTCCCAGGTTACAGTTTAATGTGTTCCCAGGTTACAGTTTAATGTGTTCCCAGGTTACAGTTTAATGTGTTCCCAAGGTTACAGTTTAATGTGTTCCCAGGTTACAGTTTAATGTGTTCCCAGGATACAGTTTAATGTGTTCCCAGGTTACAGTTTAATGTGTTTCAAGGTTACAGTTTAATGAGTTCCCAAGGTTACAGTTTAATGTGTTCCCAGGTTACAGTTTAATGTGTTCACAGGTTACAGTTTAATGTGTTCCCAGGTTACAGTTTAATGTGTTTCAAGGTTACAGTTTAATGAGTTCCCAAGGTTACAGTTTAATGTGTTCCCAGGTTACAGTTTAATGTGTTCACAGGTTACAGTTTAATGTGTTCCCAGGTTACAGTTTAATGTGTTCCCAGGTTACAGTTTAATGTGTTCCCAGGTTACAGTTTAATGAGTTCCCAGGTTACAGTTTAATGTGTTCCCAGGTTACAGTTTAATGTGTTCCCAGGTTACAGTTTAATGTGTTCCCAAGGTTACAGTTTAATGTGTTCCCAGGTTACAGTTTAATGTGTTCCCAGGTTACAGTTTAATGTGTTCCCAGGTTACAGTTAAGGCCTTTATCATCACATGCTAAAGACTGTAAGCTAGAAATTAGGAGTTTGAACTGTTTATAAGTCAGTAAGTTACTTCAGGTGAGCATCTCAGGTAAACAAGTAACTGAATCAACCCAATGACTTAAACTGTATTCTAGAAACTGCCTTCCCCACAAATCATTCAAAATAAAGAAACCTGGAAAATAAAAAATAAAAATCCCTCCTCGAAGAAATAAGAAAAGTAATTCCCTCCACAACGAAATTAAAAAAAAATAATAATAATTCCCTCCTCCAAAAAGTAAAATAATAATAATAATAATTCCCTCAACAAAAAAAATAAACAAATAATAATAATTCCTTCAAAAAAATAATAATAATAATTCCCTCCAACAAAAAAAGGTGTAAAATAAAGACCCTCTGAACACACCGCTTTAACAAAACACAGTAACATAAGCGACGAGGAAGAGGAGCAGGAACTGGGGGACACTTTGGCCTGAGATCATTAATAACCGAAATGTTTCTCCCGACAACACGAGACTCAACACACTATAACTGAGAGCCCATCCATCCACCGCTGAGTTGAGATGTAAACACACAACTAATTACACCACAAACTGTAAAATATGTTGTAATTAACACATACAAAGGCACAGCATAAGTAATTGATACCTTCAGTTTATTTCACCTGAAGATAAATCACCCTAATGCAATCTGGGAGGGGTTAGGTTAGGTTAGGTCAGGTTAGGTTAGGTTAGGTTAGGTTAGGTTAGGTTAGGTTAGGTTAGGTTAGGTTAAGGTTAGGTTAGGTTAGGTTAGGTTAGGTTAGGTTAGGTTAGGTTAAGGTTAGGTTAGGTTAGGTTAAGGTAGTTAATCTTGAGATGAAATAAGCTAGGCGTGTCTAATCTTCAGGTGATCTTGGGTTAGTGCAATACAAAATATGCGGACGATACAGTCAGGTAGAGGGGTTATGTAATGTCGATTCTAATTGTTTCTCATGCCTGTATTTTGTCTGTAATGGTCTGTATTTGTCTGTATTTTCATCCGGATGTAATAGAAACAGATGAGAGGTTTTTGCCCCACGCCAGTCAGTAATCAGAGGAGAGGGATAGGGGAAGGGAGAGGGAAGGGGAGAGGGAAGGGGAGAGGGATAGAGGATGGGGAGGGGAGGGGAATGAAGGGGAGGGCGGGGAGAGGGGAGAGGAATGAAGGGGAGGGCGGGGAGAGGGGAGGGGAGGCCTCACTACGACGCCATCAAATTCAGGGTTACGCTAGCCCCCAAAAAAATTTCTTCACGGACTAAAGTGTTGATATACCGGCCGGGATTATAACGTATTTAGGACATTCCTTTCCCTTGACTGTTGTTTATCATGATATAGTGACGTTCCCTCCGTGCCTTGAGAGACAGGTAGACAGCCAGACAGACAGACAGACAGACACACACACACACGGGTATAGATAGACAGGTAGCTAGACACTCACGCACGCACGCACATAACACCCCTTCCCCACACACACAACACCCTCCCACACAACACCCCCACACACAACACCCCCCCCTCACACTCACCCCTACACCCTCCCCCTCCCACAAACAAGCAGCTGGTCAAGTTATTAGTCAAAATAAATTTCTCAGAACGCCGCTGACAGCTTGGTAATAACGGATATATAGGTACCGTGATTTACCTCCCACGCCATAAATCACACACGGTGGACAATGGAACCCGACGAGCCACTGGGAACAATGTAATTTAACAACAGGTGCAGTGATGTAGTTGTACACATACATACATACATACATACATTCATACATACATACATACATACATACATACAGGTGAGAGAGAGACACACACACACAACTCAACCGTCAATGTAAGTGTGATTAATTATGCTCAGGTAGTGAAGATCTTTATATTACCGTAGATTTATTATACTTGCAAAGTATAATGATCTCTGCTCATTCTAGGAACTGTGTCGGGAATGGGAGGGGGAGAGGAGATGGAAGAGAGGAATGAGAAAGGGGGGAAGGGGAATGATAAGAGGAAGGGTAAAGGGAGAGGAGGGGCGGTGAGGGGAAGAGAAAGATGGATGATAGAGAAGGAAGGAAGGAAGGAAGGAAGGAAGGAAGGAAGGAAGGAAGGAAGGAGTGAGTGGAAGAAGGAAGGAAAAAGAGGAGATAAGAGGAGGGGGCAGGGGGGAGAAAAGAAGACACAGGGAGGATAATAGAGGAAGGAGCGAGGGGAGGAAGAAAAAGAATAAGAAGAGGAAGAGAAAGAGGAGAGACTGGAAGGGGTGAAATTATACTCCTTAATCCCTCACCCCTCCCCACCTCCCCCTCCCCACCTCCCCCTCACCACCTCCCCCTGCCTCCACCACACAGTAACTACCCCCTCACATGCCACCCCCTGGACACGGGAGGAGGAGGGGGGAGGGGGGGTTAGTCTCCTTATCTGGTAATATATTTATAGTGTTTACCTCCCTCTGATACAAACAATCACAAACAATCATAAACAATCCTACCAATACAGCTTCCTCATTACTACTTCGAGATTCTGTTTACACTGTCACCACCTGGAGGATAAAGTGACGTCACCACCTAGAGGATAGTGACGTCACCACCTGGGGGAAGAAGTGACGTCACCACCTAGAGGATAAAGTGACGTCACCACCTGGAGGATAAAGTGACGTCACCACCTAAAGGATAGTGACGTCACCACCTGGGGAAGAAGTGACGTCACCAGGTGTGTAGCAGTTATAAGCCCATCTTCAAAACTATATACGTACAGACAAACAAAGACAAGTGACCAGGAATGATTCAGCGTATATGGATAAAAACAACTCCATCATTAGAAAAAAAAACACTATCAGATTAGTCAGTAAGGAAAGCTGAGCAAATTAACGGTTCTAACGCAGCCCCCTCCAAAAAAAAGTTTAAGGTACTTTAAGCAAACCTCAAAATAATATTAACCCTTAACTAACTAACTAACTAACAACCTTTAACACCCAGGAGACGAATTCAATCTATCTATGAGAAAATAACATTCGGATAAGATCTGTTATACATAAGGGAGATTGTTGACCCCTTGTATAGAGAGTTGAATCCTGTATCATGGGTTTGAGGCAGTACTTAATGGAGTTTGAATGCATATAGTTGTTTAGGTGTTGGAGCCTATGATGACCTATACGTGTTTAACCAATTCTAAAACAATGATCCTCAGACGTGTTATTTAAATATTAAGTTTAAAGCACAGTCCCCTTCACTAGTACGTTTACAGGGGCTCATTATTAGGTTTTGTGAAGTGTGTCAGCCCTGTGTTTGTTTACATTAGACAGGAGGAAATTCACAATAGTAAACACACTATGAAATCAAATTAAAACATTATTAAAACAAATACCTCAAAGATACTGATTTGTGGAATGTTTATATGACGAGACACCTGTAAACGCAGTAGTGGAGGAGACTGTACATTCTAGTTACCTGTATAATTACCTATAGACGTGTGACCACCTGTGATCATCTGAGTAATAACGTGGTGATGGTGACAATCGTGTATAGTGATGGAGGAGTTGTAGGAGGTAGAGAGGTCATGGAGGAGGAAGTACAAGTGGAGGAGGAAGTATAGAGGTAGAGGAGGAAAAGTAGAATTGATGGAGGAGGAGGAGGAGAAAGAAGTAGAGGTGATGGAGAAGATGATGGAGGCAGTATCACCAGTCAAGGAAGTACCAGGACACGACTCTTGACTCAGCGTGACGGAGGATCCCCTGAGAGGAACGCCCTTAAAGAGAGAGAGAGAGAGAAAGAGAGAGAGAGAAAGAGAGAGAGACCTAAACCACCTACACCTACGGCGGAGGGGAGGCGAGTAGGAGGGGGTTAATATCCTATCCTCACACTCACTCTACAATATCCTACATCCTATACGCCACTCCTCCAGTTAGTATCCTTAATCCTTTTCCTACCGCATCCAAAAGGTACCATACTGGATATCCAAACATGGGGATAATGTTAGGATTTCGAGTCACTTCTGTAGGATTCCGGTGACACCTGTAGGATTCTGTCGCAAAATCGCAAAGGGACACGAAGGATTATATTTATCATTTCCTACCTCTTCTACACCCTCCTCCTCCTCCCCCCTCTCATCTCGTCTCTCCTATCTCATAAGCCTCGTTTCTACTCTCTCTCTCTGTGTGTTTATTCTCCTGTTTTATTCCCATCATCAAAAAACTTCTTCCCACTATCCCTCTTTCACCTAACCCAACCTAACCTAACCAAAAATCGATATTATTCTTCTCCAAACACCAGATTAACTTCACACACACACACACACACACACACACACACACACACACACTAAGCGTCAACCAGAGCCTGTTTACATGTCAAAAAATTAACTCATCTGTAAATTGATCAACTCCCACGAGGTTAACAACACACACTGTCAATATTTCTTAATAAAAAAAAAATACAATCAATCACCGATCACTACTTAATATCTGTGTCCGATGAGATAAGCTCAGAGACGTGTTGAGCTCAGAGACGTGTTGAGCTCAGAGATGCATTGAGCTCAGAGATGCATTGAGCTCAGAAAAAGACGTATTGAGCTCAGAGACGTGTTGAGCTCAGAGACGTGTTGAGCTCAGAGACGTGTTGAGCTCAGAGACGTGTTGAGCTCAGAGATGCATTGAGCTCAGAGAATAGACGTATTGAGCTCAGAGACGTGTTGAGTTTAGAGAACAGACGTATTGAGCCTAGAATTTAAACATATTGAGCTCAGAAGACATATTGAGCACACAAAATCAACGTATTGAGCCCAGAACATAGACTCATTACCCCAAAACCAACAGACAAAATAATGATGTGTTGTACAGCTGCCTTTATAACTCTCTCAACAGTATACCCTTAGCCATACGTCCTCAGCCATCATACCACAGCACACGAGACATACACACTCTGAGAGATATACTTAATTACATGATTGGTATAGACGGTAATATGAGACAGACAGACAGACAGACACAACCAGACAGACAGATAGACACAACCAGACAGACAGACAGACAGACACAACCAGACAGACAGACAGACAGACAGACAGACAGACAGAACCAGACAGACAGACAGACACAACCAGACAGTGTTCATTACCATACAGAGCGAATATACAATTGAGCGAATATACAATTGTCCCTATATCTTTAACAGGTATGTCAGTGTGTTAATTACAGAAGTCAAAAGAACAGGAATTTGAGTTTCTGAGGTTAGCATGCCCCCTCCCCCTTCCCTCCTCCCAAAGTAGGTGTGGTAAGTGCATATTGATGGTCAAGTTTACTGTAGTTATCCCTGTAGCAATTTAACCCCCCCCCCCACCCCTCCCTCCCTAAGCTGCTGTAGTTATGTTAGGTAGATGATATGTTTATTATGACGTAGAGTTAACTAAGGCTTCAAACTTTACTGTACACGATGAAATGCTGTGTGATTTAACTCTACTGAGAAGATGAAGATCCTCTATCCTCGTCACCCCTTCAATCACGTTGTTCTATTATTAAATTGTTCACTATCCTATTATACGTCCATCAATAGTCAACAAATCACTATAAACTGAACAGGTGGGATGTAATGCCTTAGTAATTAATGACCGTCATCTTCAAGGTATTCTGCATATTAAATAAAGTAAATATTAAACTTTTTTACTAATGGTTCTGTGTAGTTAATCACATGTAGATCTCTAACTATACATGTACAATTAATGAACTAAAAACTAGCTAAAAGAACCTTCCTATTATAGCTATCGACGAGGTGGAGTGACATTCTCTGAGTCTAAAGGAATTATCCAAGAATTAAACGGCACATTAGCCTCGGTGTTTCCAGTACTATATTATGATACTTAATGAAATGTGATTCTTGTTGAAGCTTCTCCTCTGCTCTCTTTTATCACACTGTATCTTCCCCCCTCCTCCTCCTCCTCCCGCTCCTACTATCATTCTCTTCTACCGTAAGTAAAGAAGGTGCGTCTCTTTCCGTCAACACTGTCTAGATTATTTTCTTCCTCTCCCTCTGTCTTCCCTGTCTTGTGTTTTAATAAGATGTCTCTGTCTATCTATCTATCTATCTATCTATCTATCAATCTATCTATCTACCAGTCTGTCTGTCTGTCTGTCTGTCTGTCTCTACCTTCTGAAAGCCCACAGTCCCCTACCCCTCACACCTCCCCCCTCCCTACTTTTAACTTTAACCTCCCTCCTCCTCCCCTGCAGGTACCATCACCCCCCTTTCCTCCCACCCTCCCCTGCAGGTACCGTCACACAAACCCTCTTCCCTCCCCCACCTATCCTCCCCTGTAAGAACCAACCCCCACCCCCACCCCTGCCACACCGCCAAGCCTAGCCAGTACGGGAGGCGGGGGCGATCAAGGGCGCGTGAGTGTGTTCTGTAGTAAGTCATCCATAATACAATGACAGCATACAAAACGTAAAAAAACACACTCGCACCGGGCCGATTCAGTAAAAATGCATAAAGCTCAGCAAAATGGTGGTGAATAATGGATGCGACAGACGGGGTCGACCCTGCCTGCAAAACAACTCAAAAACAAACTCGGCTCACGGCTCTATACCTCTCGTGTGTGTGTGTGTGTGTGTGTGTGTTGGTGAGTTTAATGGTGCCTGTGTGTTGCGAAGAGTGACGTAATTGTGTTGGTGAAGAATGTGGTGTTTGTGTAGGAGAAGAAATAGTTATAATGATTGTGTTGGTGAGGATGGTGTGTGTGTGTTTGTGTTGGTGAAGATGGTGGTGTTTGTGTTGGTGAAGATGGTGGTGTTCGTGTTGGTGAAAAAAAAATAAACGTTTCAAAGCACGAGGCAGAAAACGTCATTGGTGTAAACGAAAGCTTTGGTTTACTAGTTCCTATTGACACTAGCGATGGGGGAAGCTATGGTGGCTCTCATGAACTTCCCATTGACACTGACGATGGGGGAAGATAATGGTGGGTTCTCATAGCTCCTGTTACTGAGGGCCAGGCAGGTGCTAACGGGACCACCACCACCAGAAGTGACCAGATCCAATTTCCTACTCTGGGACCCCACACCCTTGCTGACAACACTAAGGCTCCTCTTTCCTGCTGGAGGGACAGAAATACACCCAAGGCTCCTTAACTCCTGTAGGTGCTGATAGTAGACTTGATGTTTCTCTACTGCACGAATGATGCATAGAAATAAATGCCACTTAAAAAAAAATCATTATCGACTTCCGCTATATAACACCACAGGGGCACAGCAACCTCCACCCCCCTCCCCAATAAATAAATAAATAAATAAATAAATAAATAAATAAATAAACAGTGTATGATATTTTGGGGGATTACGAAATCACAGGTTTGAAGTGATTCGGTTGAGGTGTTGTCAAGATATCCTGAAGCAGAACAAAACACACACACACACACACACACACACACATAAAAAACTTGAGAAAAAAACAACAGACAAGTCATGTTTTGTCGAATCGAATGTGTGCCATATTTATTTCACCAAACACGAACAGATCATAACACAATAAAGTTTACTAAGCAAGGGGCGATAACTACAGGGATCAGGGACACCATCCACCAGGGACAGAAGAGCTTTTAGGGAAGGGAAGGGAAGGGAAGGGAAGGGGGATAGGGCTTAGTGAGTTAAACCCCTTCCCCTTAAAACTCCCAAACTTTTACCATTTTCGGGGATAATATCTGGTCACTGTTTTGGTTCCCATCATAAATGTTATCAGGTCAAATGATATACAAACAAAAGCTACTATTGTTGACTTATATTGCTGTAGTAACTTTAACCATGATAATTACGACCTGTTTAATATATATCAAGTAATAATTTTTATCTTAATTTCTCGGTATTTTTTTCAGAATGAGATCAATCGTATAGCAACGTGTAATTGAGTCGAAGGTGATTGATCGAAACGAAAAATATGCAAACTGTGTGAAAGTATGTGATCGAAATGAGAAAAGGTGATTAAAGAGAAAAAGAAAGTGGTGAAAGCAACCGGTGTGAAAGCAAACAATCAAAACGAGAGTAAAAGGAAAATCATCGTTAGTGTGTGTGTGTGTGTGTGTGTGTGTGTGTGTGTGTGTGTGTGTGTGTGTCGTACCCCCACCCCCCAACAAATATAAAAAAAGTCAACAAAACACGAAAAGCCACGGAAAGCCAATAATAAAAACGAACATAACAAACTGTGTCTCTGTGGAATTCGTAAAACCTTGCCGCAGCTGACGAGAGTTCAGTATATACCTGTACCAGAGAGTATATACCTGTATCAGAGAGTATATACCTGTACCAGAGAGTATATACCTGTATCAAGGAGTATATACCTGTATCAGAGAGTATATACCTGTACCTCGCGCATGCTCAGTGACTCTCTCAGTGGAGGTAAACAAAGAGACGTGTCGAGAGCTGCACTAGATGCTATGATACATCCTCACTGATAGGTTGAAAAATAATTGAAAGAAAAATGAAAAAAATTGAAAGAAATTAAAAAAATAGAAGGAAAACAGTGTTACTAACTTCAGTGTCAGGTAACGAGGGAGACAGTTCCACTAACTTCAGTAGCAAGTAACGAAGGAGACAGTGCCACTAACTTCAGTAGCAAGTAACGAAGGAGACAGTGCCACTAACTTCAGCACCAGGTAACGAGGGAAACAGTGCCACTCACCTCATTAGTAGACAATCAGACGGACAGTGACTTGATGAAAAACTGGAAAGGTAGAAAAACGTAAATATTATATAAAGAAACATTACACACACACACACACACACACACACACACGTACGTTTCACTGTATTTATTGTCAGTGTTTACGTTATGTTTCTAAATAAAAAAATAGGTGTGAATTCTTTTATTTTCATTACTGTTCAATACCACAGCTTAACAAGGTTCTCCATATGTTACTAAGAACACGAAATATTTACCTTCTGGTGATAATGAACTTTATTATTATTCTTCATGAAACCAAAAAAAAAAATAATTATTTCTGAAAATTACATAACTCGCCATCAAGGTCCCATTCTTAATTAAGTTACAGTGTTATAGTGTTCGACCATAACTACCCTCTCCCCCTCCCCACCCCCTAGAGCCACTGATACCACTATAGTTATCACCAGACACATCACACGAGAAGCCTCCTGTCCACTGGGGGGTATAAGCTGGTGGCCACTCAATCAATAATCACCATCATGTGAAAATTAAAAACTGAAATATGATCTTCAAGGACCAGAGGGACGAGGAGAGGGTCGTCGTGATGGTGTGTGTGTGTGTGTGTGTGTGTGTGTCCTGGGATGTGTTCACTGGGGGATGTAATTAAGAGTAAAGTAATGATGAATTTAATTTTGACTTCAGGATTTATTTGGATTTTTTTTTTTTTGTGAATTTTTTGTTTTGTTTTTATCTCCATTTTCAGGATTTTTTCTATGTTTTCTGGATTTTTTCTCTGTTTTGGTAATTTTTTTCTTGTGGGGTAAAAATGATAATAAGTCTTTTGAGTGATTCTATAGTGAATTTTCCTCTATAGGTCATCAATTGTGGTTCTTCATCTTAATTAAGGCGTCTTGCAAGGCTTGGAATAGTTAAGGGTGAATAAAGTTAATGGTGAATATTGTTGAATACAGTCGTCATCTTAGTTAAATTTATCTAATATAGGACCTATTTAGTCAATCTATTCCTCTCCTTTACCTATTTCATCCCTCCATTCCTCACTATCCCCCTTTAACATCTATCCGTCCTTTACTATACCCCCTTCTCCATCCTTCCATCCCTCACAATAACCCTTCTTCTTTCCCTATCCCTCCCTCCCTTTCTCTACCCCTTTTCCATCTATCCATCCCTTACTATACCAATTTCCCCATCCTTCCTCCCTCCTACACCCCCGCCTAACATCAGCACTACCACCACCACCACCACTACCACCACCACCCTCCTCTCCTAAATTTATAATGCACCTGGAAAAGGACAATAACAATCCCCTGAAATAGAACCCGGAGATAACAAAAGCCCCTCCCCCCACCCCCTCCTTATCCCCCCACCCCTACCTCCCCTCCCCTCTTTAAAAAAAATAAAACACACACCAAAAAAAAGTGAATCCATCGACTCAGGCATAAAAGCCTCCAACAGCCTCATTTGAAAAGTGCTCACTGGGGTGGGGTCGTGCAAGAGTGGGGTTAGAGAGAGAGAGGGGGGGAGGAGAGGGGAGGGGAAGGGAGTGGAGGTGCTAGGTGCCGGGGTGATGCTGGGGGATGGGCCAGCACCTCCCCAGGAAAGGCAGTGAAATATTTAGTAAGCGTTTAGCCCGAACACAGCCGCCATGGAGCTCAATGTTACCCTTGAGGGCTTCTCTCTCCATCCCCTCCTATTCCCTCTCTCTCTCTCTACACCTGGGACACCATCTACCTTTTTCCCTCTGAGTCTGTGTCAACTATACTCCACCAATAACGGAAACTTGGGAAAATATGAAGGAAAATATACGGTACGTGAGGCTGTTAGAAAAGTTCCGTCTGATATGCTACAATATGTATGGAGAGGGAAACAGAATATCACTTTGATATCTCTACACAGCCACACAAGGAACTCCTATTGAGCTTCTATAGCTTGGAAATAAAACTTTTTGAACCCTTCTTTATTACTCAATTTTGATCTTTGAGTTTTTACAGTATATATATATATATATATATATATATATATATATATATATATATATATATATATATATATATATATATATATATATATATATATATATATATATATATATATATATATATATATATATATATATTTTTTTTTTTTTTTTTTTTTTTTTTTAACAAATTTTTAATGTTTTTTTTTCTCTCCTCATTTCTTTTATTTCAGTCTCTCTCTCTCTCTCTCTCTCTCTCTCTCTGGTAATGATGTTCACACCTCACTTTACGATGACTGGACTTCGCTTTATGGTGTCAGAAGCTGGTTTAGTGATTTGGGCTCCTGAATGTTTTATGTTCGAGCTTTATTGGGTCGTGTTCGAACCTTTTGTCGTATTCGGAATCTATTTTGTCGAGTCCGGATCTTATTGTATTGAGTTTGAAACCTATTTTGTTGTATTCGAACCATGTTTTATCGTATTCGAGCCTTATTCTCTCTTATTCGAACCTTAATATCTCGTATTTCGAATCTTTTCCCGTATTTCAACCTTATTTTCACGTATTCGAACCTTATTTTCTCGTATTCGAACCTTATTTTATCGTATTCGAACCTTATCTCGTATTCGAAGCTTTTCCCGTATTTGAACCTTATTTTCTCATATTCGAACCTTATTATCTCGTATTCGAAGCTTTTCCCGTATTCGAACCTTATTTTCTCGTATTCGAACCTTATTTTATCGTATTCGAACCTTATTATCTCGTATTCGAAGCTTTTCCCGTATTTGAACCTTATTTTCTCATATTCGAACCTTATTATCTCGTATTCGAAGCTTTTCCCGTATTCGAACCTTATTTTCTCGTATTCGAACCTTATTTTATCGTATTCGAACCTTATTATCTCGTATTCGAAGCTTTTCCCGTATTTGAACCTTATTTTCTCATATTCGAACCTAATTTTCTCGAATTCGAATCTTATTTTCTTGTATTCGAACCATATTCTCCCGAACTCGAACCATAATATTTTACTCATTCATCCATTTCAATAATTATTCCCCCGGCTCTGCTACACCTCCAGGAAGATAAAGGTAATTATTGTCTTGAACTAAAAATCCAAGTTTGAGGGGAAATTATGCACCTGAGCGTAGATAATGTAATTAGTAACCATGACGCCGATTATCACGACTGTACACGCACTTCTGCCGATATACTGCCCGATACTGCATAAAGAAGATCCGATGCGATTTTTTTCTAGATTAAGTGAAGGTTTTCGAGATCAGGTGGTGTTTTTTTTAGAGCAAGTGGAGGTTTTCTAGATCAGGTGGTGTTTTTTAGAGCAAGTGGGGGTTTTCTAGAGCAAGTGGAGCCAAATTATGGCTACAGAGTTACGGCATTGGTATAAACATATATCCCTTTTAAAACACACACACACACACACACACACACACACACGTTTCTGTTTTCCATATTAATAATTAAAAAATAATAATAATTATCTAAGTTATGTATGTATACTTTCCTTTTCTACAGTAAAAACTAAATCTCTTTTTTTTTTAAACCTAACCTAACCTAACCTAACCTAACTTTTATGTGTTCGAACCCTGTTTTATAATGTTCGGCACCATAGTCGTTCGGAACATTTTGTGTGTTTTTATTAGATCGAAAAAACAAAAAACCCTCGTGAACATCATAGCCCCATGAGGTGAGGTCTTGTGAAACGATGTATTGACGTATAGAGGATCAGATTCCCCTGTTATGGTATCCAAGACCTTTTAGTTCCATCCTGATCCTCCTCCACAACCTTCCGTGATCCTATATCCATCTAAATCTTATTATGATAACAAATATTTACCGCCATTACGGGATACACATCATATCAAGCGTGTTGGTCTCTTCAATTCATCACGCAAGAGAAGGTTACCAGCGGGAAGACAATGGTACGCCGCGCGATTCTCTCTCTTTTTTTTCAGATCGGAGGAAGTGCGTCTTTGTTTGTAAACACTGACACCTTTTGACCATGAGGCAACACAGATGGGAGGGAGGGAGGGAGTTGCCAGGTCTCGCCGCCAGCAGTTCGTCGTCAGGTTGTTGCCGTTTCTCACTAGGGAGGTGAAGGGGAAGGGGGTTAGACCGTCCCTGGAGACAAGGGTAATAAAGATCAAATTTCTTATTCACACGCTATCGACAGTGTCCGTGTCACTATAGTTTCACTACAGAGTACTTAATGTTACTGTGTGTGTGTGTGTGTGTGTGTGCTTATACTCTGGAGGCACAGTATAGGGTAGGTCAGACCAGTGTGTGTGCGCGCTCGTGTGTGTGTGTGTGTGTGTGTGTGTGTGTGTGTGTGCCCAGATCTCCGGGCTATTAGATTGACGATAATAATCTATACTAAATAATCCTAACTGGTGGCATTACTACATACACAGAACCTTTGTATTCCATAAATACCCTATGACAGTTTACTTGTAATATTACCCCTACGATAATACAAACACTGAGAAACACTGAGAAATACTGAGAAATACAAGAGGTACTATGATTCCTCCCTCTTTGTTATTATAAATATTTTCCTCAGCTAACGCGGCACAAGAGGTAAGGTAATTGAGGGTGACGAAAATACTTCACTTTCCCTCAGGCGTTTGTACTGGAAGAGACAGCTGAGGTAAACTGTGAGGTCGATGGATGGATGGATGGATGGATGTGGATGGGTGATGGTGGATGGATGGGTGGATGGATGGGATATGGATGGATGGATGATGATGGATGGATGGATGGATGGATGGATGGATGGATGGATGGATGGATGTGGATGGATGGGTGGATGGATGGATGGATGGATGGGTGGGTGGATGGGTGGATGGATGGATGGATGGATGGATGGATGGGGAAACTACCGAAGTGGAACTACATTAATTTTACCTTTTTTAAATAATGATGATGATGATGATGATGGGCGGATGATGATGATGATGATAATGGGCGGATGATGATGATAATGGGCGAATGATGATGATGATGATGATGATAATGGGCGGATGATGATGATGGGCTGATGATGATGATGATGAATAATGACAAATAATGATGATTTTATATTATCATTACACTATTATCATTATCATTATTATTATTATTGACGCAAAAACAATAAAAGAGGCAACAATTTTACCCTGATATATACACCTCAAACACGAATTTTATTTCAGTATCGCGGGGAAGACGGGACAGTTTGTTACCCTGGCAGGAGGAGGTTCAGTAGTAGGCAGCAGAAGGAGGGGAGACCAGGCACGGACACCCATAAAGTATTTGCATGAGAAAAGGTTACTCCCCAAAGACGACCAAAGACGACCCTGTGTGTGTGTGTGTGTGTGTGTGTGTGTGTGTGTGTGTGTGTTTCCCCTCACCTCACCTCCTCTCCCCATCTTACTCTATACTTACTCCTACCTCTCACTCGTCTCCTCAGTTCCTTCTCCCATTATTCCAACTGTCCTCTCACTCCCACTCCTCACCCCTCATGCATTATCCCTCTCCTCACCTATCACATCATTTTCTCTATCTCTCACCCCCTTCACTTCACTTGTCATCTCTTGACTTCCTCACACCACTTCTCAACTTCCCTGCCCCCCCCCTCCTCTCTCTCTCTCTCCTCCCTACTGCCTCCCTCCCACCCTAGTTCTCCCACCACCCACGGGCTCCCTCCCACCCTAGTTCTCCCACCACCCACGGGCTCCCTCCCACCCTAGTTCTCCCACCACCCACGGGCTCTGCAGCAGAAAGTAATGCAGGATGTTGTCGCAGCTCCTACGGCAGGAGAGTCATGACTACAGCGACAGGATGGCGGCTATACGGTGGTGTGAGCGTAGCCTCGTTAGCCCGCTGCTGATGGCCGCCGTCTCCTCTACGCAACAAACTGACAATTAACACGTCATTTTTGGTACCTTGTGTACACCTATATAAACACCCCGGGTCTGTGTACTGCCGCCGCCTGCACCACCTAGACCCTGGCAACACTCTACTCCTGACAGTATTATCTTCCTCCTCTTCTTTCCTATCTTCCTCTACCTCTTCGTATCCAACCTCTTCCTTGTACCCCGGCAACATCCTCCCCTTACTCCTCCTCTTCCTTGTACCCTGGCAACATCCTCCCCTTACTCCTCCTCTTCCTTGAACACCGGCAACATCCTCCCCTTACTCCTCCTCTTCCTTGTACCCTGGCAACTTCATCCTCTTCTTCCTCCTCTCTGTATGCTAACAACCTATAATCACAAGCCAGGTACAGGGCCAAGGGCTACTATCTATCAATCTATCTATCAATCTATCAATCTATCTATCTATCTATCTATCTAATACGTCCATTATGACAATTAAAATGTTATAATCAAAAGTAAACCAAATCTTGTTCTCATCCCCCCCCTCCACTTCCACCCACCACCCACCCACAAAGACACACACAGAAGAGAGAGAGAGAGAGAGAGAGAGAGAGAGAGAGAGAAGCAGCAAGCCCCCCTGGCCAACACTTTGCTGCATGATCCGGCCAGGTATAACAGGGGAGGGGTGGTGGGGGAGGGGGGCCTTGAGTACTAACCCGGTTACGTGAGCTCCTGAAGCATCCTCCTATCTCACCTGAGCTCACCTGAATCGCGTGTAATTGGAGTCATGGGATAATTGTTGCTGATATACAGGACGATAGCTGTAGTGATAGTATACGAACCCTCTGTGTGTGTGTGTGTGTGTGTGTGTGTGTGTGTGTGTGTGTGTGTGTATATAAAACTAATACAAACACAAAGCCCCCATGTCTCACAGTAACACTCCCTCCCACCCCCCACCACCTCCTCTCAGGGCACTAAGGGTCACGCTTCCCTCAGTCAAGCACAACGAGACGGAACAACGTAATATCCACACACCTATACTTCGCAGTGATTGGTCCTTCTCCATCACCTCGTGTATACTCAAGCCAATGGGATCCTCTTCATTTTGCTTGGCTGAGGTTAGGTTAGGTTAGGTTAGGTTTAGGTTAGGTTAGATTAGATTCAAGTTAGTTCATAATCAAGGTAATAAATAAACCAGACTACCTAACCTCACCGTCACCAAAAAGATAACTACAACTCTCCAACACACAAGACCAGACTACAATAATGGCAGCGTCATCAGGAGGAAGTAAACCGAGTCATTTACCTTCCATAAATCCCTCCCGAGTACGCTGGAGTTTACCGCCGGCACGAACGAGTATACCGTATACTCTTAATATAACCTAGGAGATGGTATACCAAGACTACCCATACGACCCTGTGTTTGTACCTGATGGCTGGTATTATAATGATTACTGTGAGCTATTATACTAGTGGACTAATTATTGTATTATGAGCCCAATTGTGTAGGGTTTAGTATATTATTGTGTATATCGTTGTAGTGTTGTATTTACTGTACCGAGGCATTATTGTATTCCTATTTAGTGTACCGAGGCATAATTGTATTCCTATTTAGTGTACCAAGGCATAATTGTATTCATATTTACTGTATAGGGGCATTATTGTATTCCTATTTACTGTATCGAGGCATCATTGTATTCATATTTACTGTATCGGGGCATTATTGTATTCATATTTACTGTATCGAGGCATCATTGTATTCATATTTACTGTATCGGGGCATTATTGTATTCCTATTTACTGTATCGGGGCATTATTGTATTCCTATCTACTGTAACCTCCTGTACTCTGAGTCGTTTCAGTTCACCCTCCCAGGCACCGTCACTGTTAACCCCACTGTGAAATGGTACCTGACGAAGGACATGAAGGAATATTGAGCGATGGAAGGAAGAAAGCAAACCAAGATAAAACAATAATAACAAATAATTAAAAAAAATAATACGCGGTAGTTTTAGGTGTTTTAATTACGATAGTTTTAGGTGTTTTAATTACCAGAGTTATGAAGGACCGGTCTCCACGTTTTATTCTCTTCACATATTTATATAAACTTGTAAACAAAAATAATCCTTATAATCTTGGGAGAGAAGAACAACAAGGGAAAGATAAAATGGAAGAGAGGAGGAAGAGGAATAAGAGGAGGGGGAGGAGGAAGAGGAGTACCAATAAAGGAAGAAGGAAAAAAGGCAAGAGGTCTGTACAGCTTATAGGATGTTGGGGACTAAACCCTGGAATAAGTCACCCTCACTCCCTCCCTTCTCCCTCTCCCACCCCTCCCTCCCTTCTCCCTCTCCCACCCCTCCCTCCCTTCTCCCTCTCCCTCCCCTCCCTTATAACTTTCACCCTTACACTCACTTAGGCAGCTGAAGTAATAAGGTCTCCCCCTGGCCGGTGTGTGTGTGTACTATAGAGCCGGACATGGTGAACTAAGCCCTGGCCAGTGTACAGTATAGGGGACGATGGCCTGCTTAGGGTCACCCCACACTCAGCCTCTGTGTATAGGGGGCGTCCCAATTAACACGTGAAGATGGGTTATTGTTTTGGTGTGTGTGTGTAGGGGTGGGGGGAGGGGGGGGATAGAGAGTCTGGCTGCCTTGCTGAGTATATTTACACCTGCCTTGTTTATACCAGGTTACATCAGGTCACGACAGGTCACGTCAGATACACCTAACCTAACCTAACCAAACCCAACCTGGCCCTTCCTAGAGAACCTAACCTAACCTAACCTCGCATTTAACAACTGACAACTGCTTCACTCATCACCTGACTCACCTGGATGTTTACTATAATGTTGTGTGTCAGTTAAATTTCCCCGATGGAGGATAAAAGCTTAAAATGAGATATTACCTTATATTAGCAAGTGTCTCCTATACAAGCAGGCGTCTCCTATACATATAAGCGTCTCCTATACAAGTCCTCTATAGAAGCGTCTCCTATAGAAGCGTAACCTATACACGCACGTCTCCAACACAAGCACGTCTTCTATATAAGCAAGCGTCTCCTGTACAAGCAAGCGTCTCTTATACAATCAGGCGTCTCTTATAGAAGCAAGCGTCTCTTATAAAAGCAAGCGTCTCCTATACAAACGCGTCTCCTATACAAACGCGTCTCCTATACCAACACATCTATAGAAGCGTCTACTATACAAACACATCTCCTATACCAACACATCTATAGAAGCAAATGTCTCCGATACAAACACGTCTCCTATACCAACACATCTATAGAAGCGTCTCCTATACAAACACATCTCCTATACCAACACATCTATAGAAGCATCTCCTATACAAACATACAAACACGTCTCCTATACCAACACATCTATAGAAGCGTCTCCGATACAAACACGTCTCCTATACCAACACATCTATAGAAGCAAGTATCCCAGGGGAGGTTGTTAGCGGTGTTGTGACGAGGTTAATAATGATGACGACACGCCCGCTCCACGAGTCAAGTCCGTCCTTACCTAAATATTTGTACACTAGTAAACACACCGGGGTAAAGTACACTGCAGGATCATCTTCTTCAGCGTCTTCTTGTTCCTCTTCTTATTTTCTTCTTTTTCCTTGTCTTCTTGTTCTTTTTTTTTCTTCACTGTTTTCTTCTCTTCCATTGTCTGTTCTTCTTTCATTGTTTTCTTCTTCATTGTTTGTTTCTTTTTCATTGTTTTCTTCTTCATTGTCTTCTTCTTCTTCTTCTTCATTGTCTTCTTCTTCTTCTTCTTCTTCTTCAATGTCCGTTTCTTCTTTTTCATTGTTTTCTTCTTCATTGTCTTCTTCTTCTTCTTCATCAGTCTTCTTCTTCTTCTTCTTCAATGTCCGTTTCTTCTTTTTCATTGTTTTCTTCTTCATTGTCTTCTTCTTCAATGTCTTCTTTGTCAACTTCTTCATTGCCTTCTTCTTTGTTTTTCTTATTCTTGGCTTCTTCATTTGTCTGTTTCTTCTTCATCTTCTATATCTTCATCATTTCTTCTTTGTCTTCTTCTTTCCTCGTCCATCGGGCCAATGGTGGAGCCTACAGGGTATAGACCAATGGTAGCCACAGGGGGTATAGACCAATGGTGTATTTCATATGTTATACAGACAGTGGTATACTGTGTGTGACCGGTTCATATGGTGTATGAAGGTAGAAACCAATCACATTGAACCAGAGAGAGAAGAGAGAGAATCTTAACTGTACTCTTTCCACGCTAACCTGGCCCTAGGAAACAGTGATCATAAAGCCATATATTTTTAAACATAATATGGGATGGCAGGAGAAGGAAAATTGCCCTTGATCCCGGATTTTAGGAAGGCTAATTACGGTAGCATAAGGAGAGACCCAAGGGATGACCCTATGGTCAAAAGATTATGCAATATCCCACTTTCTTATGTTCTTATGTTCTTCTATACTAATAGCTGATTGGTTCATAGAAAATTCAAACTATGTATTCACAATTGGTAGCAGACGTGTTATTATCTAAAATAATGTTAAATAACTGAATTAATATAATGCAAATCATTTCAGAGAGGTAGCTAGAAATTTTTAATTATTTATTATAAAAGGTCGATATAAAGTAAATACGTGGTTATTACACGCGCAGTCCAGGGGAAGTTAAAACGCCCAGGGGAACCAATCAGCTATCTGCCAGGTCAGCGTGGAAATACTATAGTGTGTAATATTTTCTGTTAACAAATATAACAAAACACCAAATACAACCTACACTCTTCCCATCATCAATGCAACATTGCAAAAAAATATGTAGTCGAGTCCTCGAGTGCAATGCCGAGAAATACATTTTTTCTCAATTTTTGGGCTGCAATATTGGACAAAAAAACGCAACTTTTCGTATTAAAAGGAACCATTTAGTTAGACCGTATATATACACAAGCTTTTTTAATACTTCACTAAAGTTGATGAATTTTTGTTATATAATTTGTGTTAAAAGGATTCATTTACACACGACCATCTTCATAAACAACTACAGGTACATTTCACTCAATGTTTCGTTTCATTATAAGAGAAATATTCAGATAAGCGTATCAAAGGGAAGAGTCATTTAAGCACACGGACAGTATATACTTGTAGTACACGTGTTAAAATGATCTATGTATCCAATTGTAAACAAGCATAAGTGAATATATTTTTTCTTGTCTCCAATAAACGTAAAACAGAAGAATAATCTTTTTCTCTTTAAAATAAACAGTTTAGCCTAACTCCTGTATGCAAAACTAAGGGGGTGGGTGCTAGGGTCCAGGCAGAACTCCAACAGTGAAAAAAAAGAAAGTTTTTGTGTGAAGAGGACAAGATAGTGGTGGTGGTGGTGGTAAGGGTGGTGGTGGAAGCGGGGTGAAGGGGGGGAGGGTGGTGGTTGGGGTGAGGGTGGTGGTTGGGGTGAGGATGGTGGTGGTTGGGGTGAAGGTGGTGGTGGGGGCGAGAGTGGCTGGGGGTGGTGGTGGTTGGGGTGGAGGTGGTGGTGGTTGGGGTGAAGGTGGTGGATGTTGGGGTGAGGGGTGGTGGTAGGGATGCAGGTGGGGGAGATGAGTGTGGTGGTGAGAGGGTGGTGGTGGTGGTGGTGGTGGTGGTGGTGGTGGTGATGGTGATGGTGGTGAAGCGGGTGAAGGGGGAGGGGTGGTGGTTGGGGTGAGGATGGTGGTGGTTGGGGTGAGGATGGTGGTGGTTGGGGTGAGGATGGTGGTGGTTGGGGGTGAGGGTGGTGGTTGGGGTGAGGCGGTGGTGGGGAGATTGGTTGGGGTGGTGGTGATTGGGGTGAAGGTGGTGGTGGTGGAGGAGAGTGGTTGGGGTGGTGGTGTTTGGGGGTGGAGGTGGTGGTGGTTGGGGTGAAGGTGGTGGATGTTGGGGTGAGGGTGGTGGTGGTGGCGGGATGCAGGTGGGGAGATGAGTGGTGGTGGTGGTGAGGGTGGTGGTAGCGGGGTGAAGGTGGGGGTGGTGATGGTGGTTGGGGTGAGGATGGTGGTGGTGAGGGTGGTGGTGGTGGTGGCGGCGGGATGCAGGTGGGGAGATGGGTGGTAGTGGTAGCGGAGGATGGTGTTACTCCCCAGGCCTGACCGGGAAAAAATTGATGACGCTAGGCAAGGGGGGGTAAATGTTGCAGGGATACACACGCTGTTAGTGTACGTTTCAAAATGCCGTTTCCTCGCCAATTGTCTGAGTCGAGAGATAGTGTGCACGACCGGGTCCAGTTTTATACACCTGCAGTGGGGGGTGGTGGACACGGCAGTTGTTAAATGTAAAGTTTATAACAGCAACAGCATATTATATGAACCGGTTTTGACGTATATCGCTTACAACAACTTCATACATATATAGTTTAAAATATCAGTAAATATGGAATAGTATAAATTCCTATCAATTAAAAATAAACAAACATTCATTTTTACCACAACTTTTCGATACTAACTTTAGTCTTTCCTCGCCACAAATGTTGAAGCTTCTCTCATACAACACCAGGGGGAGGGGGAGGAGGCAATACAAGAGGTAACTACAAGGCTATACAGTACACCTGAACACAATAGTAAACACAAAGACTAATTAACGTATACTGACGTGTCCCCCACAATCAAAACAGCATCTTTACAATTGACTAGCCACGTAGAGACTGTGGACGGTAAGACACTGATTGCTAAAACACCTCAAATAACAGCAACAAAGAACTGAAAAAAAATATATATAATTCCATATATCTTTTGATGTTCTTGTATGTGATATTCCCTCCTGTTGACTACCGTTACCCTCACAACCTCCCTCCTGTTGACTACCGTTGCCCTCACAACCTCCCTCCTGTTGACTACCGTTATCCTCACAACCTCCCTCCTGTTGACTACCGTTACCCTCACAACCTCCCTCCTGTTGACTACCGTTGCCCTCACAACCTTCCACCCACTACCCAGTTAGAAATTATCAAGTGAATTTAACTCAATTTGCTTCTTAAAAAAAATCTAATTTCCTGTTAAATTTACCTTATATTTATCTTTCTTTCACGTAAACTGAACCCCCCCCCCTCTTTCCTCCAATAAAAACAACGCTTCTTTCACCCAATAAAAAACAACGATTCTTTCACCCAATCAAAAACAACAATTCTTTCCTCCAATAAAAACAACGATACTTTCCACCAATAAAAATAATTTACCCCTCACTAAATCAAATTTCCTCACACACACTTACAAAGACAACGAATTTCCCTTCGTCAGCAGAACATCACCACCTGAGGAAGGAGGAGGTGGCGGCGGCGGGGACAGTTGGACTATAATAACACAAGTCGATGCATAAAGGCGTCAGTATCCTCGTGAGAGTTCCAGGGCGAAGACTGTGTAAGTAGAGTTCCTTATCAAAGCTGTTATCGGTACTTATTTTATATTCGTTTACGAGATAAATCACTATTAAAGTTACTATATTTTTAATTCGATAGAGCTAAATCATGTTTGTTTTCTTTACTAATAATAAAAGAAATTTTTTTTACGTCATCAATTAACAATTTTACTTTTTTTTACAAATATTAATGCTAAAGTAGTGTAGTTTTTTAATCACCAGGAACTTGATTCATTTTGTTATTTACTCGCAAAACAGCTAAAATATCGCTTCTTTGCTCGTAAAACAGTTAAAATATCAATTCTTTACTCGCAAAAGTAAAATATTGCTTTTTTAATCGCAAATCAGCTTAAATATCGCTTCTTTAATCGCAAATCAGCTAAAATATCGCTTCCTTACTCGCAAAACAGCTAAAATATCGCTTCTTTGCTCGCAAAACAGTTAAAATATCAATTCTTTACTCGCAAAAGTTATAATATTGCTTTTTTAATCGCAAATCAGCTAAAATATCGTTTCTTTAATCGCAAATCAGCTAAAATATCGCTTCTTTAATCGCAAATCAGCTAAAATATCCCTTCCTTACTCGCAAAACAGCTAAAATATCGCTTCTTTGCTCGTAAAACAGTTAAAATATCACTTCTTTACTCGCAAAAGTTAAAATATTTCTTCTTTAATCGTAAAACAGTTAAAATATCACTTCTTTTCTCGCAAAACAGTTAAAATATCGCTTCTTTAATCGCAAATCAGCTAAAATATCGCTTCCTTACTCGCAAAACAGTTAAAATATCGCTTCTTTACTCGCAAAACAGTTAAAATATTGCTTCTTTACTCACAACAGCTAAAATATCGCTTCTTTACTCGCAAAACAGTTAAAATATTGCTTCTTTACTCACAACAGCTAAAATATCGCTTCTTTACTCGCAAAACAGCTAAAATATTGCTTCTTTATTCGCAAAACAATTAAAATATCGCTTCTTTACTCACAACAGCTAAAATATCGCTTCTTTACTCATAAAACAGCTAAAATATCGCTTCTTTACTCGCAAAACAGTTAAAATATTGCTTCTTTACTCACAACAGCTAAAATATCGCTTCTTTACTCGCAAATCAGCTAAAATGTCGCTTCTTTACTGGCTACAGCTTCTACGCGTTGCCTTTAGATCACCAGGAAGCTAACTAAACCCTAGTGTTTTTCACTCGCTAGAACAGAGACTATAAAATCGGTGTCTTTCTGAGCCATCGATTGAATCCCATCTTCACAACTGAACACCCACAGCTCTTTAAGTCAGTACCACAAGATTATTTAGATACCTGTAGTTACCTGAATGGATACCTAGATACACCTAGATACTTGAGTCATCACAGAGGAACAAATATTATGGTAATTAGTTTCATTCCTAACACTATATATGTGTGTGTGTGTGTGTGTGTGTGTGTGTGTGTGTGTGTGTGAACTTTTGACAGACAGACGTACCGAAGGAGAGTGAGAGTGGCGAGAAAGCACGAGCTTGTTCATATTGGCCAATTTCCATTGACACGATCGTGTGCATGTTTCCATTATTGAATTTCGCAGTAGACAACATCCCCACACACACAGCTGAGTGCTCGACACCACCACCACACAGCCTCGGCAGCCTACCTTACACCCAGGGCGGCACACACTTCCACACCTTTCCAGAATTCTACACACAACAAAAATAAAAATCCTCCCATTGTTAGCGTTTAAATTACCATCTCCATCTTTTCGGCCTCTGTGAAAGGTTCCATGTGCAGACGAACAAGGGTGACCTAAGGAATGGTCGCTGCGTTAGGCCACACTTGGAATAAAAAAAAATACCTCGCGCGAAAAATCATCTATCATTCTGGTCAAGCAAAAGCGGACACTAAACCAAGCTCTCTCCCACCTGCCCCTCACCCTAAAGAAAAAAAAACCCTACGATCGAACAAACTAAATCCCACGTTGGTGAAATGTAATTTGAGGTATGAACAACAACCAGCATGCATAGAAACTACCATTATATTCACACAGAGCAAAGGTTCCATCAAAATGAAGTTAAAGCATCTATGGGTTAGGTTAGGTTAGGTCCCACTGTTTACATAAGGAAGCAGCGTGGCCGGCACTACAGTCGACCACTTTCACTTCCTCAACTGTAAAATCATACTTTAATAATAATAATAATAAAAATAATAATAATAATAATAATAATAATAATAATAATAATAATAATAATAATAATAGTAATAATAATGATGATGATGAAGAAGAAGAAATAATAATAACTTTATATGGGAATTAGATCCAAATATGAAATACAAACATGAGACAAACCTAAGAGCTAAGACGCCCGAACACCAGCTTTCTTTAACCGATTGAATTATTATTTTTTCCAGAGTGAGGGAGGAGCTCTTTCATGGATCACTTAATGCAATGACCACCCTCGTTAGCCAGCATATGAGTTAAACCCTGCCATAGTTCTTTACCTTTACTGCCCTTTTTTTTTTAATAAGCCTCTAAAATATATGAAAATGCCAATGTATATTAGACTAGATTATATCCTAACCATTTCATACCCCAGTACAATAAGCCTAGATCAGTTTATATTCCGGGGAGGAGGTTAGATACTAGCCTAGTCCACTATGTAACGTTATGTTGTGGTGCAAAATTTAGCTATAGGACAAAAATCAGTATCACATGTGAGTAAAATTATTATCTTCAGTATAATGTATCTAACTTACTTCGGGTATACCTGACCTGGTACACTAACACATGTCACCTTCAGTGTTGTTTATGAATATTTTTTTTTTCAGTTTCAATTTCTAAATAAGAATGATATCACATTACATCAAAGTACGTGGGATTATTTGAGGTCATGTTATCCCAAACCATTAACGATGACATGCAAATAGAAGCTACCTAACCTAACCTAACCTAACCTAACCTAATCTAACCTAAATCTCAACTTGTTTATACTTCGTTATATATTGGCCAATAAAGAGACTTCTATCCCACTCAGTTTACCTACGACGAGCACTAGTTTTTGTTAGTTACAGAGCATCATAATCTACTGGCTAAGTAAGCAGTGTCAAGCGGCTCATCAATTGGGATCAGCCTATCATAATGAGCTAAGGCATCTGTAAGGTTATTTCCCCATATGAATTAATACAATCAGTACGGCAAAATATATCACCAAACTGACTTATAAACCTCTCACCATCATCGTGTAGAAACAGCCTCTAAACTGCATGATCCATTTCACAATTTCATTCTCGATTTTTATTTTTGTAAACAACTTCCTCTTGTTTGGGGAATAATAAAGTGTCATTAAAATTCTACGACCCATCCCCCAACATAAAAAAAAAATGCGTATGTCTGAAGAGTGAAATTCATTGCAAGGTTACCCCACCCCCCGATGCTTTTGGAAATGCTGTATACAGAGTCCAGTGGAGATATATATATATATATATATATATATATATATATATATATATATATATATATATATATATATATATATATATATATATATATATAAAGGAATCACAACACCACAGGACAAATACTGTGTTGCACATTTCCTCACATACTCGTGTTGTATACCACACATGGGGCCCCTGAAGGTGTGGCCATCATAACTATCACATACAGGTTAGGTTAGGTTAGGTTAGGTTAGGTTGAAATTCAAGAAAGGCCCGGGTTTAATGGATATATTTTTAGAGATCTATTAATCAAACAATTTAGGTATACTCTGTAAATTCAGAAGATGAGCTTAGATAAAACGAGTTTGAAAATCATTGACAAAGTAGACGACCAGAACCTAACCTAACCAACATTGGCCGAAACTCAGTAAGTTAGTAATTAGGTTAAAGTTGATAATTTATTAAACTTAAGAAAACGACAAAACCAAAATACGTCTCACTTAGCCTAACCTAACCATAACAAAATACTTTTCATTTACGAGAACCAATTTGAGTATATACTGTATCGCTCTGTACTTCATTCTTGCTAAAATGAAAGTTCAATCTGACGAAGCGTAGAAAGCAGAGAGAGTCAGTGGCCCAAATACTCTTTCGTAAATTAATTCAAAGTATTTTTTTTTTTCACACATCCTAATTCGTTAACTTCAATCACACTTAAGTAATAAATGCTCAATATACTAAAACCCCAAAAACTCAAGTTGTTGAAGTTTGTTATTAAATATGGTATTATTTCTTAAGGGAATTTTGTAAATGTTTATTTCTGTAGCCCAAAACCGGAATGGCTCTGTTTACAAGGCGAATCTCCGCCTGGACATTTAAAACCTCTCATTTGTTTACACTCGCTTTCCCTTATTATTTGCATTCACATAATTCTGCCAGTTAAAATACCGTCAAAACTACAGTAACATGGGTTGATCCTCTCCTTAACCTTGATAACCTCTATACTACAACAAATACAATGCGTTCCTTAAAGTGATAATGCCTTAGCTTACCTTGCCCGTGGTGATCGTCGTCAACAACACAAGCTGCATTTGACACCGTGAGCACTAATAATCCTTTAACTTCCTTTATTTTTCAGATAGTTCAAGTATATACAATATATTCACTGCCATTTTATCATCAGGTTCTTAGTAAATGGCTTCGTTCCACTAAGATTACCACTAATTACCGTGAATACACAAAAAGGCAGCCGCTGTCTACACCGTGGACAATTGGGAGGCCACTGCTGCCTCGCGCATTTATACATAAATAAATGTATTTATTTTCTATTTTCTCTTTTTAAAGACTCATAAAAATTTTAAAAATAAATTTTATAATTAAATAGAATATTAATAGTCATTAGAATAAGTAATTAATGAGGCCATGTTTCTTAATCATAATTTATATAAGTAATTATGAACGAGCTGGTGAAACGAAGTTACATCACTCCTCAGCCGTTCGTCAGTTTGTGCTGCCTCACTCTATACTATATTATAAATTCACACTGGCTAAACTAACACCGTCTATTACAACAACAATTACAACTAATAAAATTACAATTACAACAACATTTTACTTTATCTTGCAAAAACATCTTAATTTAAAGGCTTACCATACGTCCATTTTTCCAGGATATGTTCTCCTTTTCGGTTCTTTAATCTCCGTCTGGGAGGAAATTATAAATACCTAAAAACACGTCCGGATTTTGCTTTTATTATTTTTCCCCAAAGATTTTATATGCGAAATTGCCCATGATATAAAATTAGGAATAAAATATTCATTGGTTCATGGGAGAAAGGGTTGATGAGAGAGAGAGAGAGCGTGTGTTGATGGCTCTGGACTTAACTAGTTACTGCACCGTTTGTGTCTTATCTGAGTCCGGACTGTGCACAGTAGTGTTCCTTCAAGAGATCTTTATTCAATATTTTATTTTATCCCTTAACACGATACTAAAACGAAAGTATAAATGCACTGCAGAACTAAAGACAAAATTCAAGTGTTTTCCAAGTAGTAGTGAAGAATAGGAAGCTCCCTGGTTCTCTTCTCCTCCTCCCCTTCTTCCCCACTTCGTCCTCCCCCTCCTCTATTATTACCTCGTCCTTTCCTCTTTCTCCTCCTCCACCTTTATCACCCCACCCTCCCCTTCTCCTCTCACATCCCTCCCTCGTTCTCTTTCTCTTCCACTCCACCCTTCCTTTCTCTCCTCCTCCACCTCCTCTCCTCCTCCACCTCCTCTCCCCATCCCCCTCCTCCTCCTTCACCTCCAACAGCAGGAAAATTAACGGCTTCGCCAATCTAATTATCCGACCAACGAGAATTGAATATGAACGGCTTCATTAGCTCGCGTCTAATGCTCGGAACTGCCAGCTCGGGTGTTTTGGGCCAAATTCGGAACAGCGGCGGAAACACACCCAACAAAAACAGTTGTATTATTCACGACTCAGCCTAAATGGTCGAAAAGGATTTAAACAGTAATACCTAATTCATAAGACCAATTAGCATGATTGGTTCGAAGCCATTAATGATTCAAGGTTTAATTTTTTTTAGTTGTGTGTGTGTGTGTGTGTGTGTGTGTGGGATGAAACCTGAGTAAGATTGTTAATTATGTATTTTGTGTTTATATAGTTATTCAATATGATCAAAACAATAAACAAAATTGTTCTTTGTTATTTACCTTCTGTCGTCATTATAATTCAATATTTCCCTCAGTATAACAAACAAGAACCAAACATGTCTCAAATTCCATTCAGTATCTTAACACTAACAACCCATACTTACTCAAATTACCCCAACTCTCGGAACATTTCATCACCGTATTAAAAATCTCTCTGGACGACAACAAAAACGACAAAGTGACTCAAGACATAAAAAAAAGTATATAAAATACCCATAAACTCATCACCAAATTACTAAACTCAAACTATATACGATTTCTGGGTTGTTCTATATAACCTTTGTCTTTTATCCACTTCTCGTTCGGGGTTTCGTAACATAAGGCGAATTATTTCCCCTAATGTAGACAGTATAATTTCGCGGGTCTTGGCGTCTTCCGTCAGGTCGGGTGAGATGGATAACACGGTGTGAGGTTTAATGTATGTATTTGTTAACTATGGCAGTGACGGGAGTTAATTTTACGGTATGATATATAATTAAGGAGGAATGGTTTATCATGCGAGGAGGAGGAGAGATGGAGGGGAGAAAGAGAGAGAGAAAGAGAGAAGGAAATAAAGATAGATAGAGAGGGAGAGAGAGAGGGGGGAGATAGATAGATAGATAGATAGACAGGGAGAGAGAGAGATAGGAGGGGAGACAGATAGATAAATAGAAAGAGAGAGAGAGGGGGAGAAAGATATAGAGCGAGAGAGGAAAACGAAAACAATAAGAGCAGAAAATGCAACTCACGGTAAATACAAGAAGCTGTCGAAATACTTGAGAAAAAAAAGAGGTAAATGAATTAATAAACCAACTGAATAAGAGACAGTTGTTTTAATCTGAATGTGGGTTTAGTTTCAAACATTCATACGTACTGTTACTTTAAAAAAATCTTCCTATTCATTACTGTTCGAAACATTAGTTT